>NC_090415.1:4834863-4837363 GCF_036365525.1 Heterodontus francisci
TAATGGGGAGCCTCACACACAATTTCAATGGACTGTCCTTTCAACAAAATGTGCCATTGCCCATTCAGATTTATGGCTGGTTTCACGAGCTGATCTGTAAGAAGATTGGGAGAAAGAAAATAGCAATACTCAATTGCAAATGCACCAGCGCTCAAGAACAACAGACTCCTCAAATACTGAAGCAGTCCGTGTAGAAATGCAGCAAGACCGGGATAATATCCAGGCTTGGGCTGATAAGTGGCAAGTAAAATTCACGCCACACAAGTGCCAGGCAATGACCATCTCCAACAAGAGAGAATCTAACCATCACCCCTTGACGTTCAATGACATTACCATCGCTGAATCCCCCACTATTAACATCCTGGGGGTTACCATTGACCAGGAACTGAACTGGAGTAATCATATAAATACCGTGGCTACAAGAGCAGGTCAGAGGTTGGGAATCCTGAGGCAAGTAACTCACCTCCTGACTCCCCCAAAGCCTGTCCACCATCTACAAGGTACAAGTCAGGAGTGTGATGGAATACTCTCCACTTGCCTGGATGGGTGCAGCTCCAACAACACTCAAGAAGCTCGACACCATCCAGGACGAAGCAGCCCGCTTGATCGGCACCCCATCCACAAACACTCACTCCCTCCACCACCGACGCACAGTGACAGCAGTGTGTACCATCTACAAGATGCACTGCAGCAACTCACCAAGACTCCTTAGTGCCACCCAAATCCGCAACCTCTACCACATAGAAGGACAAGGGTAGCAGATGCATGGGAACACCAACCACCTGCAAGTTCCCCTCCAAGTCACACACCATCCTGACTTGGAACTATATCGGCCGTTCCTTCACTGTCGCTGGAACTCCCTTCCCAACAGCACTGTGGGTGTACCTACCCCACATGGACTGCTGTGGTTCAAGAAGGCAGCTCACCACCACCTTCTCAAGGGCAATTAGGGATGGGCATTTCTACATAGCAAAAGGAAAGGCAATGATCCCAGCACTGGCCTTTGGGGAACACCAGGGTCTACCATCCTCCAGACTGCAGAGAGCAAGACATCACCCCAAGGCCACCGATTGTATGCCACCGCACCAAGACGAATTTCCACCCTGTGGATTTTATTGAACGTACCTTTGACAGCTACATTGACCGTGTCGCTTTTGGGCGATTTGTAAAGGCGTCCAGTAACTTCGATCTCGTAGCTGCAAGTGTAATTCCCTTCATTTCCAGCGTCAATGTTTGGGAAAAGGAAAGTGGCAGAGTGACCCCTCGCGGAAGGGACCTTTGAAGCCATGTGATGGTCCTCATCGCCCTTATACAGATAAAACACTGCGGTTTGATAGTAGCCAAAAGCGTTGCATTGAATAAATAGGTTCTCCCCTTTCACAAAGTTTTCGGAAAATCGACTGAGGGATATGGACGGTTTGGGCGGCTGGTCTGAAATGCAAACAAGAAATAAACTGACCATTAATTGTGTGCTTCAAGGCTCCTGATAACATTTTAAGCGATCATTGGGGCAAGCGTTCGTGAGGAGGGAGGTGGTGGCGCAGTGGGAATATCACTGGGCTACTAGTTTAGAACCTAGGCTAATGCTTTGGGAGCATGGGTTCAAATCTCACCAGAGCAGATGGTGAAATTGGGTTCAATTAACAAATCTCCAATTAAAAAGCTTGTTGATTGGTGACCATGATGTATAAAAAATAGAAGCAGGAGTAGGCCATTCGGCCCTTCGAGCCTGCTCCGCCATTCATTATGATCACGGCTGATCGTCCAACTCAGTAACCAGTTCCCGCTTTCCCCCCCATACCCTTTGACCCCTTTAAACCCAAGAGCTATGTCTAACTCCTTCTTGAAAACATACAATGTTTTGGCCTCAACTCCTTTCTGTGGTAGCGAATTCCACAGGCTCACCACTCTCTGGGTGAATAAACTTCTCCTCAACTCCGTCCTGAAAGGTTTACCCCGTATCCTTAGACCATGACCCCTGGTTCTGGACTCCCCCACCATCGGGAACATCCTTCCTGCATCTACCCTGTCAAGTCCTGTTTGAATTTTATAGGTTTCGATGAGATCCCCCCTCAATCTTCTGAACTCCAGCGAATATAATCCTAACCGACTCAATCTCTCCTCATACGTCAGTCCCACCATCCCAGGACTCAGTCTGGTAAACCTTCGCTGCACTCCCTCTATAGCAAGAAGATCCTTCCTCAGATAAGGAGACCAAAACTGCACACAATATTCCAGGTGTGGCCTCACCAAGGCCCTGTATAATTGCAGCAAGACATCCCTGCTCCTGTACTCGAATATTCTCGCTATGAAGACCAACATACCATTTGCCTTGTTTACCGCCTGTTGCACCTGCATGCTCACCTTCAGCGACTGGTGTACGAGAACACCCAGGTCTCGCTGCACATTCCCCTCTCTCAGTTTATAGCCTGATGATCTTTGCAAAAACTCATCTAATGTCCTTTAAGGAAGGAAATCTGCCAGCCTTACATGGTCTGGC
>NC_090415.1:4839863-4927363 GCF_036365525.1 Heterodontus francisci
GATAGACGGATAGATAGATAGATAGATAGATAGATAGATAGATAGATAGACAGACAGATAGATAGATAGATAGATAGATAGATAGATGAATAAGTGGATGGATAGACAGATAGTGAGTTTGATCTCACATTAATGTCAGCCTACCTGCATTCTACCTGACACTTTCCCTCAATGTCCCTTTGTCCTATGCAGGTACTGACCTGGATTACAAACGACGCCGGCATCTTCTCTGTGATTGCAGTTATGTTGCCCCAGTGCTTTCAGCGTGCACTCTTGCAGCAACAGCTCCATCCCGTAGCACTTGACATCGTCCAGCCAGATCTCCTCCGAGCCTTGCCCGAACTTGGCCGAGCCGTGGGCTAGCTCGGCGAACCCGCAGTCCATTTGGCGGCAGACGACGACGGCATCCGGCATGTCCCAGTAGTCGTCACAGATTGTCCCCCAGGTTTCATTGTGGTAAACCTCCACTCTGCCATTGCAGGTATTACTGCCGTTCACCAGTCTCAACCTCAAGAACTCTAATGAGAAAGTTGAAACAGAATGGACAAACAACCTCAGCTCAAAGCAGACTGGGAACATGGGAAATAGGGCCATTCGGCC
Organism: Heterodontus francisci; assembly: GCF_036365525.1. Lineage (NCBI taxonomy): Eukaryota > Metazoa > Chordata > Chondrichthyes > Heterodontiformes > Heterodontidae > Heterodontus > Heterodontus francisci. The sequence continues at coordinate 4,840,464 of NC_090415.1, forward strand.
CCTCGAGCCTGCACTGCCATTCAGCTAGATCATGGTTGATCTTTGACCTCAACATCAATTGCTCACACTCTTCCCATAATCCCTCCATAATGTCAATATCTAGAAATCGACCCATCTCTCTCTTGGACATGCTCAATGATTGAGCCTCCACAGTCCTCTGGGGTAGAGCATTCCACAGATTCACCACCCTCTGAGTGAAGTAATTCCTCCTCAACACAGCCCCAAATGGCCGACCTCATTTCCCAAGACATGTACAACACGCAGAAGTCCATATTGTCTTGTTACGGACATGAGAGCAATACTGACAGAAAGAGCCAGCTGGGCCTCGGAATACCTTTTTGGGTGGGATTAGAACCCAACCCGATATTTAGTCCAGTGGAATTGGCTCCGACAGAGCATCGAGAGGTGCGGCAAACAAGCGGAGAATTTCTACCGCCAAGTCTGGGGGAACCATTTCCAGTAAAGTGGGGGAGGCTTCTTCCATTGGCAAGCTATTAAGTTACTTCCTATGCTGGAGGCAGAGAGTTTGATCCAACCCCATTGATGGATGTTACATGCTCTTCGGTATGTGCACAGTTGGCCTCGTGCCAGCAAAGCATTTGCAAAGGCTCGGAACATAACCAGCGACACTCTGAACCGAATTGTCACCCAAACAGTGATAACAACACCGACTTGCATTTATATAGCCCCAGGTGCTTCACGGGTAGCGCGCATCAAACAAGATTTGGCACCAAGGTGTGCAAGGAGCAGACTCCCTTCGTACTGGTCCCACAGGCGTTCCCTGCGCTCAAATCTCTGGAGCAAGGTGTGAACAGAATGACGTATTGGGTGGCAGTAATAAGAGCGCACCAATACTTAGAAGCATTTGCTACAGTGCCACGCATCAGACTTGTGATCAAGGCTGGAGCTCATGGAATAAAAGGGACGGTAGCAACACGGATACGGAATTGGTTGAGTTACAGGAAACAAAGATTATGGTTCGTGGATGTTTTTCGGGCTGGAGGAAGTTTTGTCGTGGAGTTCCCCCAGGGGTCAGCGTTGGGACCCTTGCTTTTCCTGCTATATATTAATGACCGAGACCTCGGCGTACAGGGCACAATTTCAAAGTGGGCGGATGGTTTGAAACTCAGAAGCAGTGTGAACTGTGAGGAGGATAGTGTCGAACTTCAAAAGGACACAGACAATTTGGTGGAATGGGCAGGCAGGTGGCAGATGATGTTCAATGCAGAGAAATGTGAGGTGATTCATTTTGGTAGGAAGTACATGGAGAGACAATATACAATAAAGGGAACAATTCTAAAGGGGGTGCAGGAGCAGAGGGACCTGGGTGTACATGTGGATAAGTCATTGAAGGTGGCAGGACAGGTTGAGAGAGCAGTTAATAAAGCATACAGTATCCTGGGCTTTATTAATAGGGGCGTAGAGTACAAGAGCAAGGAGGTTATGTAGAATTTGTATAAGACACTAGTTTGTCCTCAGCTGGAGTATTGCGTCCAGTTCTGGGCACCGCACTTGAGGAAAGATGTGAGGGCATTGGAGAGAGTACAGAAGAGATTCAGGAGAATGGTTCCAGGGATGAGGAATTTCAGTTATGAAGATAGATTGGAGATGTTAGGACTGTTTTCCTTGGAGAAGAGAAGGCTGAGAGGTGATTTGATAGAGGTATTCAAAATCATGAGGGGTCTGGACAGAGTAGATCGAGAGACACTGCTCCCACTGGTGAAAGGATGGAAAACGAGAGGGCACAGATTGAAAGTATTTGATAAGAGAAGCAAATGCAACACGGGGGGGGAAAAACTTTTTCACACAGCGAGTGGCTAAAGTCTGGAATGTGGTGGAGGCAGGTTCAATTGACGCATTCAAAAGGGAATTAGACAGTTCTATGAAAAGGAAGAATGTGCAGGGTCATGGGGGGAAGGTGGGGGAATGGAACTGAGAGAATTGCTCTTGCAGAGAGGCAGTGCAGACACGATGGGCCGAACGGCCTCCTTCTGCTCTGTAACAGTTCTATAATTCTGTGATTCCAGCACCACTTTAAGTAACGTTACTTGACCCAAACCTTCAGACGCCAATCCGTTTTCCACACCGAAAGGAACTGCAAGAGAAAAAAAAGACAAGCGTACGGTTATCAAGGCAGTCACAAGACACCACTTGGTGCAAGAAATCTGCAACCAAAATGGAAAACAGTGCAAAATAACCAGAAAAATCAGCAGAATCAGTGGACAGAGAGGCATCGGGAAGTCAAGATTCAGGTCGATGACCCTTCACTGGAGCTGGAAAACATGAGTGAGGAATAGATACTCAGCTAGGGCAGTAGAGGAGTGGGACTGGATGTGGCTGTTTGATGGGCAGCATTAGATTAACCGAATGAAGAGATGATGTGCAAGGCAATTGGTGGTGATGAATGGGACCAGGACGGAAACAAACCCAGGGCTGATGTAAATGGTCGGAGTAGAGTCGGAGAGGAGAGGGAATGCATGAGAAACTATGCCAAAACTAAGAGTGCAAGTCGGCTGGTGCAACCCTGGGTGCATACTACCCCATTAGTCTTGCGCTGGTGGAGTATCCCCACGTCAAGCAGTGGTTCGCACATCTCCAGTAGCAACATCTCCAATTCAATCAGTCGCCATTGCCCAAAGAGCACAGGAGGGTCGATTCATTCAATATTGAGTCCATGAGACTGTAAAGAAGCTCATAGAATTATGGGGGTGCTGTTCCCTGTGCATGCTTTCACATTCATTGCAACAATGCAGGAGGCCGAGGACGCATGGGTCAGAGTGGACTGCGGGCTGAAGTTATCTGTCCATTCAGTGTGTCCTTACACCCTAGTTCCCAACTGTTTCCATTGACAGGAGGGTGGGTAACTAAAGGACACATAAGAACATACGAATTTGGAGCAGGAGTTGGCCATTCGGCCCCTCGAGCCTGCCCCGCCATTCAATAAGATCATGGCCGATTGTGACCTCAACTCCACTTTCCTATCTGCCCTCCACCACCCTTGACTCCCTTGTCAATCATAAACCTGTCTAATTCAACCTTGAATATATTTAATGACCCATGTGCTCTCTGTGTATTTTAATATAATACACTAAAGAACTCGAGGGGAGATGAGGAGTTCTTTTTTAATCCCTGTGATCCAGTGGTGACTAGCAATCCGGAGGCCCAGGTTAATCCCCTGGGGAAACAGAGGTTCAAATCCCACCACGGCATCCTGTCGTAGAAACCCAACTGGTTCACCAATGTCCTTCAGGGAAGGAAATCTGCCGTCCCGACCCGGTCTGGCCTACAAGTGACTCCAGAGCCACAGCAACCTGGCTGACTCTTAACTGCCTTCCCAAATGGCCGAGCAAGCCACTCAGTCGTCAAGGGCAATTCGGGATGGGCAACAAATGCTGGCCTTGCCAGCGGCGCCCACGTCCCAAGAAAGAATTGACGACAAATAAACTTCCAGTGACTCTCTTCTATACCTAATTCCAGGAGCCTGACTTTCTTCAGTGTGAAGACAAGTCCTGGACCTGAAACATTACCTCTGTTCCTCTCTCCGCAGATGCTGCCAGACCTGCGAAGCATTCCCAGCATGTAATTGTAATTCGCTGGTTAATTAGTGCTCATGCCCACGTGTGCACCAAGGGGAAGGTTATCCATGCACCCTTCTCAATTTCTATCTATTAAGCCGGCGTCTGAATTTTGCTCCAACACTTTCTATGTCCTGATGGCTGTGTCAGTTGGCCAGGTTGCCATTAGCTCTGTTCCTTGGCAGGTAGTCCTCTATCCTTGTGGATTGGGAGTGCCACTTTGCAACTGCCTTCCCATCTTGTCCATTGATCCATTCAAAAGCCCCCCTCGCATTTTTCTTAATGGGACAATGGAACCTTCTTGGCTCCAATTGATCGACACTTCTTAAACAAGGGATAGGCGACACTTGGATTGTTCGGCTCAATGACCCTTAGCGTGTAATTATTTGCTCAAAGGTCTTCTATCATTTGTAATTCTGCTGACCCCACATTGGTGAATCGATAAAGGATGCAGGATAAATCAGAAATATCGGAGGCAGCTATTCGGCCCCTCAAGTCTACTCCAGCACGGCAGACCTGCAACCCATCCCCATATTCGCGCCTTCACCCCATTTCCCTTAATATATTTGGATGACAACAATCTCGCCATCTCAGATATTCAGAGCATTTTGTGGGAGACAGTTCCAAACTTTTACCATCACTGTGTGCAGTGGTGTTTCTTAATTTTATCATGAGAGATCTAGCTCGAATTGTTAGACCATGGCCTCAATTTCCCAATCAGTGGAACTACTTTATCTCTATCTACCCTGTCTGTTCCCTTCAATCAAATCACAGCTTCACCTTATAAATTCCAGTTTGCCTCATTTCTCCTCGTATCTAAACTCCGCAATTATCCCCCCCCCGCAATTATTCCCCCCGCAATTATCCCCCCCCGCAATTATTCCCCCCCCGCAATTATTCCCCCCGCAATTATCCCCCCCCGCAATTATTCCCCCCCCGCAATTATTCCCCCCCCCGCAATTATATACCCCCCGCAATTATATCCCCCCCGCAATTATTCCCCCCCCGCAATTATATCCCCCCCGCAATTATTCCCCCCGCAATTATTCCCCCCGCAATTATCCCCCCCCGCAATTATTCCCCCCGCAATTATCCCCCCCCGCAATTATCCCCCCCCGCAATTATTCCCCCCGCAATTATCCCCCCCCGCAATTATTCCCCCCGCAATTATTCCCCCCCCGCAATTATTCCCCCCCCGCAATTATTCCCCCCGCAATTATTCCCCCCCCGCAATTATTCCCCCCGCAATTATCCCCCCCCGCAATTATTCCCCCCCCGCAATTATATCCCCCCCGCAATTATTCCCCCCCCCGCAATTATATACCCCCCGCAATTATATCCCCCCGCAATTATTCCCCCCCCGCAATTATATCCCCCCCGCAATTATCCCCCCCCGCAATTATTCCCCCCCCGCAATTTATCCCCCCCGCAATTATTCCCCCCGCAATTATTCCCCCCGCAATTATCCCCCCCCGCAATTATTCCCCCCGCAATTATTCCCCCCGCAATTATTCCCCCCCCGCAATTATTTCCCCCTCCCCTGCGATTTCCCCCCCCCCCGCCCCCGGATAACAGTCCCCTTTTGTACAGACCCCCACCCAATCTAAATAATCCTCATCTGCAGACCCCCATCTGATATCTCCTGTTAACTGACCCCCATCTAATACCGTCACTATCACCAGACCCAGGACAGAGACCCATCTAAAATACCCCCCCCCCCCCCACCCCTCCAGGACCGAGTCCCATCTAAATACACCCCCGGGAACAGACCCCCATCTCAATACACCCCCCGGGACAGACCCCCATCTCAATACACCCCCCTGGACAGACCCCCATCTAAATACAGACCCCCATCTAAATAGTAACCCCCGGGACAGACCCCCATCTAAATACCCTTTCCGGGACAGACCCCCATCTAAATACTAACCCCGGGGACAGACCCCCATCTAAATACCCTTTCCGGGACAGACCCCCATCTAAATACCCCCCCCGGGGACAGACCCCCATCTAAATACCCCCCCCGGGGACAGACCCCCATCTAAATACCCCCCCCGGGGACAGACCCCCATCTAAATACCCTTTCCGGGACAGACCCCCATCTAAATACTAACCCCGGCTACAGACCCCCATCTAAATACTCTTTCCGGGACAGACCCCCATCTAAATACTAACCCCGGCTACAGACCCCCATCTAAATACCCTTTCCGGGACAGACCCCCATCTAAATACTAACCCCGGGGACAGACCCCCATCTAAATACTAACCCCGGGGACAGACCCCCATCTAAATACTAACCCCACCCCGGCACAGACCCCCATCTAAATACTCTTTCCGGGACAGACCCCCATCTAAATACTAACCCCGGGGACAGACCCACATCTAAATACTAACCCCACCCCGGCACAGACCCCCATCTAAATACTCTTTCCGGGACAGACCCCCATCTAAATACTAACCCCCGGGACAGACCCCCATCTAAATACCCCCCCCCCCGGGACAGACCCCCATCTAAATACTAACCCCGGGGACAGACCCCCATCTAAATACTAACTCCGGGGACAGACCGTCATCTAAATACCCCCCAGGGACAGACCGCCATCCAAACGCAATTTATATCCACTATGTAAATTTTATCCCCTGCAATATTTCCCACCCACCCCCCACGCCGGATAACATTCTCCTTTTGTACAGAACCCCACCCAATCTAAATAATCCTCATCTACAGACCCCTATCTGATATCTCCTGTTAACTGACCCCCATCTAATACCCTCACTATCAACAGACCCAGGAACAGACCCCATCTAATGATCCCCATCCCATCTAGATACCCCCCCAGGACCGAGTCCCATCTAGATACCCCCCCAGGACCGAGTCCCATCTAGATACCCCCCCAGGACCGGACTCCCATCTAGATAGCCCCCCAGGAACGGACTCCCATCTAGATAGCCCCCCAGGACAGAGTCCCATCTAGATAGCCCCCCAGCACCGAGTCCCATCTAGATACCCCCCCCAGGAACAGACTCCCATCTAGATACCCCCCCCCCCCCAGGACCGAGTCCCATCTAGATACGCCCCCAGGAACAGACTCCCATCAAGATAACCCCCAGGACCGAGTCCCATCTCGCTAACCCCCCACAGGAACAGACTGCCATCTAAATATCCCCCCCAGGAACAGACTCCCATCTAAATATCCCCCCCAGGAACAGACTCCACCCCCCCCCCCCCCCCAGCAACAGAACCCCATCTAATTATCCCCTTCCCCCTGTGACAAGACAATCCATCGAGATACCCCCCCAGGACCGAGTCCCATATAGATACACCCCCAGGAGTAGACTCCCATCTAGACGGCCCCCCAGGACCGAGTCCCATCTAAATACCGCCCCAGGAACAGACTCCCATCTAAATACCCCGCCAATAACAGACTCCCATCTGGATACCCACCGGGTACAGACTCCCATCTAGATATCTCCCCGGGGACAGACTCCCAACTAACTACCCCCCGGGGACAGACCCCCATCTAATTATACCCTTAAAAAACCCCTGTTACAAATACATCCCCGGGGACAGACCCCCATCGAAATACATCCCCGGGGACAGACCCCCATCGAAATACATCCCCGGGGACAGACCCCCATCTAAATACATCCCCGGGGACAGACCCCCATCGAAATACATCCCCGGGGACAGACCCCCATCTAGATATCTCCCCGGGGACAGACTCCCATCTAATTATACCCTTAAAAAACCCCTGTTACAAATACATCCCCGGGGACAGACCCCCATCGAAATACATCCCCGGGGACAGACCCCCATCGAAATACATCCCCGGGGACAGACCCCCATCTAATTATACCCTTAAAAAACCCCTGTTACAAATACATCCCCGGGGACAGACCCCCATCGAAATACATCCCCGGGGACAGACCCCCATCGAAATACATCCCCGGGGACAGACCCCCATCTAAATACATCCCCGGGGACAGACCACCATCTAAATACATCCCCGGGGACAGACCGCCATCTAAATACATCCCCGGGGACAGACCCTCATCTAAATACATCCCCGGGGACAGACCCTCATCTAAATATACCCTTACAATACCCCTATTACAAATACCTGACTGGAACAGACCCCCATCTAAATACTAACTCCGGGGACAGACCCTCATCTAAATACATCCCCGGGGACAGACCGCCATCTAAATACATCCCCGGGGACAGACCCCCATCTAAATACATCCCCGGGGACAGACCCCCACCTAAATACCCCACCCGAGGACAGACCCACATCTAAATACCCCCCCCCCCCGGGACAGACCCCCATCTAAATAGTAACCCCCGGGACAGACCCCCATCTAAATACCCCCCCCCGGGACAGACCCCCATCTAAATACTAACCCCAGGGACAGACCCCCATCTAAATACCCCCCCCCGGGACAGACCCCCATCTAAATACCAACCCCGGGGACAGACCCCCATCTAAATACCCTTTCCGGGACAGACCCCCATCTAAATACCCCACCCGAGGACAGACCCCCATCTAAATACCCCCCCCCCCCCCGGGACAGACCCCCATCTAAATAGTAACCCCCGGGACAGACCCCCATCTAAATACCCTTTCCGGGACAGACCCCCATCTAAATACTAACCCCGGGGACAGACCCCCATCTAAATACCCTTTCCGGGACAGACCCCCATCTAAATACCCCCCCCGGGGACAGACCCCCATCTAAATACCCCCCCCGGGGACAGACCCCCATCTAAATACCCCCCCCGGGGACAGACCCCCATCTAAATACCCTTTCCGGGACAGACCCCCATCTAAATACTAACCCCGGCTACAGACCCCCATCTAAATACTCTTTCCGGGACAGACCCCCATCTAAATACTAACCCCGGCTACAGACCCCCATCTAAATACCCTTTCCGGGACAGACCCCCATCTAAATACTAACCCCGGGGACAGACCCCCATCTAAATACTAACCCCGGGGACAGACCCCCATCTAAATACTAACCCCACCCCGGCACAGACCCCCATCTAAATACTCTTTCCGGGACAGACCCCCATCTAAATACTAACCCCGGGGACAGACCCACATCTAAATACTAACCCCACCCCGGCACAGACCCCCATCTAAATACTCTTTCCGGGACAGACCCCCATCTAAATACTAACCCCCGGGACAGACCCCCATCTAAATACCCCCCCCCCCGGGACAGACCCCCATCTAAATACTAACCCCGGGGACAGACCCCCATCTAAATACTAACTCCGGGGACAGACCGTCATCTAAATACCCCCCAGGGACAGACCGCCATCCAAACGCAATTTATATCCACTATGTAAATTTTATCCCCTGCAATATTTCCCACCCACCCCCCACGCCGGATAACATTCTCCTTTTGTACAGAACCCCACCCAATCTAAATAATCCTCATCTACAGACCCCTATCTGATATCTCCTGTTAACTGACCCCCATCTAATACCCTCACTATCAACAGACCCAGGAACAGACCCCATCTAATGATCCCCATCCCATCTAGATACCCCCCCAGGACCGAGTCCCATCTAGATACCCCCCCAGGACCGAGTCCCATCTAGATACCCCCCCAGGACCGGACTCCCATCTAGATAGCCCCCCAGGAACGGACTCCCATCTAGATAGCCCCCCAGGACAGAGTCCCATCTAGATAGCCCCCCAGCACCGAGTCCCATCTAGATACCCCCCCCAGGAACAGACTCCCATCTAGATACCCCCCCCCCCCCAGGACCGAGTCCCATCTAGATACGCCCCCAGGAACAGACTCCCATCAAGATAACCCCCAGGACCGAGTCCCATCTCGCTAACCCCCCACAGGAACAGACTGCCATCTAAATATCCCCCCCAGGAACAGACTCCCATCTAAATATCCCCCCCAGGAACAGACTCCACCCCCCCCCCCCCCCCAGCAACAGAACCCCATCTAATTATCCCCTTCCCCCTGTGACAAGACAATCCATCGAGATACCCCCCCAGGACCGAGTCCCATATAGATACACCCCCAGGAGTAGACTCCCATCTAGACGGCCCCCCAGGACCGAGTCCCATCTAAATACCGCCCCAGGAACAGACTCCCATCTAAATACCCCGCCAATAACAGACTCCCATCTGGATACCCACCGGGTACAGACTCCCATCTAGATATCTCCCCGGGGACAGACTCCCAACTAACTACCCCCCGGGGACAGACCCCCATCTAATTATACCCTTAAAAAACCCCTGTTACAAATACATCCCCGGGGACAGACCCCCATCGAAATACATCCCCGGGGACAGACCCCCATCGAAATACATCCCCGGGGACAGACCCCCATCTAAATACATCCCCGGGGACAGACCCCCATCGAAATACATCCCCGGGGACAGACCCCCATCTAGATATCTCCCCGGGGACAGACTCCCATCTAATTATACCCTTAAAAAACCCCTGTTACAAATACATCCCCGGGGACAGACCCCCATCGAAATACATCCCCGGGGACAGACCCCCATCGAAATACATCCCCGGGGACAGACCCCCATCTAATTATACCCTTAAAAAACCCCTGTTACAAATACATCCCCGGGGACAGACCCCCATCGAAATACATCCCCGGGGACAGACCCCCATCGAAATACATCCCCGGGGACAGACCCCCATCTAAATACATCCCCGGGGACAGACCACCATCTAAATACATCCCCGGGGACAGACCGCCATCTAAATACATCCCCGGGGACAGACCCTCATCTAAATACATCCCCGGGGACAGACCCTCATCTAAATATACCCTTACAATACCCCTATTACAAATACCTGACTGGAACAGACCCCCATCTAAATACTAACTCCGGGGACAGACCCTCATCTAAATACATCCCCGGGGACAGACCGCCATCTAAATACATCCCCGGGGACAGACCCCCATCTAAATACATCCCCGGGGACAGACCCCCACCTAAATACCCCACCCGAGGACAGACCCACATCTAAATACCCCCCCCCCCCGGGACAGACCCCCATCTAAATAGTAACCCCCGGGACAGACCCCCATCTAAATACCCCCCCCCGGGACAGACCCCCATCTAAATACTAACCCCAGGGACAGACCCCCATCTAAATACCCCCCCCCGGGACAGACCCCCATCTAAATACCAACCCCGGGGACAGACCCCCATCTAAATACCCTTTCCGGGACAGACCCCCATCTAAATACCCCACCCGAGGACAGACCCCCATCTAAATACCCCCCCCCCCCCCGGGACAGACCCCCATCTAAATAGTAACCCCCGGGACAGACCCCCATCTAAATACCCTTTCCGGGACAGACCCCCATCTAAATACTAACCCCGGGGACAGACCCCCATCTAAATACCCTTTCCGGGACAGACCCCCATCTAAATACCCCCCCCGGGGACAGACCCCCATCTAAATACCCCCCCCGGGGACAGACCCCCATCTAAATACCCTTTCCGGGACAGACCCCCATCTAAATACTAACCCCGGCTACAGACCCCCATCTAAATACTCTTTCCGGGACAGACCCCCATCTAAATACTAACCCCGGCTACAGACCCCCATCTAAATACCCTTTCCGGGACAGACCCCCATCTAAATACTAACCCCGGGGACAGACCCCCATCTAAATACTAACCCCGGGGACAGACCCCCATCTAAATACTAACCCCGGGGACAGACCCCCATCTAAATACTAACCCCACCCCGGCACAGACCCCCATCTAAATACTCTTTCCGGGACAGACCCCCATCTAAATACTAACCCCGGGGACAGACCCACATCTAAATACTAACCCCACCCCGGCACAGACCCCCATCTAAATACTCTTTCCGGGACAGACCCCCATCTAAATACTAACCCCCGGGACAGACCCCCATCTAAATACCCCCCCCCCCGGGACAGACCCCCATCTAAATACTAACCCCGGGGACAGACCCCCATCTAAATACTCTTTCCGGGACAGACCCCCATCTAAATACTAACCCCGGGGACAGACCCCCATCTAAATACCCTTTCCGGGACAGACCCCCATCTAAATAGTAACCCCGGGGACAGACCCCCATCTAAATAGTAACCCCCGGGACAGACCCCCATCTAAATAGTAACCCCCGGGACAGACCCCCATCTAAATACCCCCCCCGGGACAGACCCCCATCTAAATACTAACCCCGGGGACAGACCCCCATCTAAATACTAACCCCACCCCGAGACAGACCCCCATCTAAATACCACCCCCACCCCGGGACAGACCCCCACCTAAATACCACCCCCACCCCGGGACAGACCCCCATCTAAATACCTTCAAAATATGCAGAGACAGAAAGAAGTGGAGCGGCTGAGATACAAAGTAAGATGTGTTCACAGAATAGAGAGGGGTGTCCCGGGACAGGTGGGAGGGAAATGCAGAGATAATCTTGCAGGAAAGGAGGAGCAGAGATGGAAAGATTCAGGGATTTGGAAGTGAGTGAGAGATGAAATGGAGTGAGAGAGAGACAGATAAAGATACAGAGAGTCGCAGAAAGAGAGTGACAATGGAAACTTGTGAGACTCCAGAGAGAGGCAGAGATAGAAAGGATGTTGAGAGATACAGAGATAGGGATTTAAAGATGTGAAGAAACAGAGCTAGCAACAAAGAGGAAGGTGCAGGGAACAAGTTGCAGCAAGAGATGGAGAGAGGGAAATCTACGGGATTACATTGACTGTTCTGGAGCAGCGATTCCCAAACTATTCCCTTTGGACACCATCCAGCCCCCTCCCTTGTGGTAAAAATAAAATCCACAGACCCCCGAAAACACAAAATCAAAATACTGAGGATGCTGGAAATCTGAAATAAAAACTGTGCTGGAAATACTGAGCTTTTCCAGCACTTTGTTTTTCTATCAGCCCCGAAATCACACAGTCTTCTTTTCTGGATCTAGAAATTAATTTGACAATGACAAATATATTTTTATTATTACTTTCCCTCTCCGGTTAAAGCTCTTGTCGGAGAATTCCACATGGCCAAAAGATTCTCCCTCTGCATCATCACAGCTGCAGCTTCCGAAAAGATTCTCCTTGGGAATAAGAGAAATAAAATTGATTCAAACAAAGCAAAGCATTTTTGCACAGAAATAAAACACAGCGAGAGCCCAGGACTCTCTCTCAAACTCACTGACATAAAACAATCTCTCAGTGACTTACAAACACATCCCCCAACACAGAGCCAGAGACTGGGAAGTGTAGATGTGTTTACCCTGTCATTTCCTGCTGTCTCTCTCTCTCTCTCTCTCTCTCTCTATTTCTCTGTGTGTCTCTCTGCATCTGTTTCTGACTCATTGTAAAAGCACACAAGCACTGGAGACCCCCATCCCCTCTCCTGTAGAAGGATAGAGAGAGAAATCCACATTCCCATCCCTGAAAATCTGAATTCAAATGGTCCCCCGGTGTTTCATTTCACTGTCAAATTCAGCCCACAGCCTCAAACACCAGCAATATTCGGGAATGAGAACAAGCCTTTACAAACCTTCACATTTCACCCATTTCATTGCTGATTCACAGAAGTATTTGACACTCAATGAATCAATTTTTAAAGTGCTCGTCACTGTTGCAAAGTTGGAAATGCTGTCGGCCATTGATGCACAGCAAGATCCCACAAGCAGCAGTGTGCTTACAGCCAGCTACCCCTCTCTCCCCCTCTGATTCCCTCACTCTCCTGCGTCTCTCTCCCTCCTGTTACTCTCATTCAGAGAGACAGATGGAGAGAGAGAGAGAAATTCACGTCACTGCCCAAAACACCAGCATTATTCGGGAATTATACCGGCTTCAAGCTCCGGACCTAATTTCAAGGCCTTCAGGAGAGCTTTACACACAATGAATTCACTTCTAAAATGCAGTCACTGTGACAATGCAAGGAATTCTGCAGGCAAGCTGTGCACAGCAAGATCCCAGCAATGGTGACACTTCAAAATTCAGTTTACCAAGATTTTGAGTGTGGATTTCTCTCTCTCTCTGTCTTTCTCCATCTTTCTCTGCCTTCCCTCCCTCATCCACACTCCGCCTGTCTCTCTCTCTCTCTCTCTGATTTACCTGCCACCTCCAGCTATTTCTCTCTCTCCCTCTTTTTCTCTCCATCTGTTTCTGCCTCAGTGTTGTAATGTAAGAATTGATGCAGGGAATGTATGCACAGCAGGATCCCACAATGTGATCATAGCCAGATATCCTATCACAGTCCTCTGAAAATGCTGAACTCCATCTTTAAACTTTTCACAAGCCTTTAGACAGCTTCACGTTCAGCTCTTGTAATTATTGGCCCTCAGGAGCAGTTGAGAATCAATGAACTAATTTTTAAAGTGGTCCTCAGTGTTGCAATGCAGGAAACCTGCAGGCAATCTGTGCACAGCAAGATCCCAAAGGCAACAATATGCTAATATGCAGATAATCTGTTTTTAGTGACGTAAGTTTCGAGATCCCAGAGGGAGGGACATTCCTGCAGTTTGAAAATCTCAAACACCCCTCTCCCTGTCTTTTTCCTGCTCCCTCCCCCCTGCACACCATCCACATCTGTTTCTTTTTCTCTCGATCTGGGATTTAATCCAGATTGAAACGTCCGCTGAAATGTTTCTGTCACCGTTTAAAATAACCACACATCACATTCGATTCATAGAGAGATACAGCAGTAAAACAGGCCCTTCGGCCCAACGCTGACCATCAGCCATCCATTTATGCTAATCCTACATTCCTGCCATTTTCCCCCCTCTCACGTCCCCACCTTCCCTCAATTCTCCGACCACCTACCTACACGAGGGGCAATTTTTATAATGGCCAATTTACCTATCAACCCGCAAGTCTTTGGCATGTGGCAGGAAACCAGAGCACCCGGAGGAAACCCACACGGAGAACTTGCAAACTCCGCACAGGCAGTACCCAGAACCCAACCTGGGTTGCTGGAGCAGTGAGGCTGCGGTACTAACCACTTAGCCGCTGCAGGAAAGTCCCTCCCTCTGCGACCCCGAAACTTACATCACTGAAAACACATAATCTGCATATTATCATATTGCTGCCTGTGGGATCTTGCTGTGCACACATTGTGGCACCTATTGATTAATGGTTAAAATAGAGAAAGTGCGGGGGAGAGAAAAGCAGAGGAAGTTGGAGAGTAAACACAGAGAGATCCACAATCTGACCCTCAGGAAGCTGAATTTTAAAGTGTCCTCATTGTTGTGCAGAAAAATGCAGAGATGCACAGCAAGATCCCACAAGCTGCAATGTGATGATAGCTAGATTTCAGTCCCCAGAAAGGGTGAAACTCCCTCTTTAAACTGGGAACAAGCTGCTGATTCTGTCTCACCATTTCAAATAACGACAAATCACATTGCTGTGTGTGGCGTGTTTTTTTATTTATTAAAGGTTTAATTGGAGAAGGAGAGTGTGAAACCGAGACAGAGAACAGAAAGCATGGGGGGAGATAGAGACACAGGGAAAGAATGTGGAGACAGAGAGAAAGCTCAGACCTACAGTAAAATGAATTAAAATGGGCACCGTGCATCTTATTTCACTGTTAGCTTCCTCGCATTGCCCAAAACACCAGCAAACCTCACAGACAGGGCTGGAAGGAGCAAGGGGCAAATGGGACTCCCTCCTGGGGCTGCTCCTTTAACCCCAGGCTTTCAATCTGTATAAAACACCAGGAGCCCCAATCCAACATGAAACGTTTAACCCAGGGCCCCAGGGAGGAAATTAAACCTCAGGCTAATAAACAGACACAACTCACGTGGGCCCTTTGGGTGCAGCCTGTGGACAAGGCCTCAGTCCATCCCCTCTGGAGGAAGCTCCTGTCCAAGGATTCCTCGTCCCAGACTTTCCCTCTTTTCATCTTCACCGTGCAGGTTTCAGAATGAAAATTCCTGAGGCAAGAGGGAGAGAGAGAAAATTGATTAAAAGGCATTGTTAAACAAAATAGCACAGCAAGAGCCCAGCAATTGCCCTCGGTTACACAGACACTCTCTCAGCAACACCCAAATACAAACAAATCAGTTAATAAAGCAGAGGCTAAAATGGTTCAGACAGTTCCCTCCACCAGTGTGTGTCTGTGTGTCTGTCTCTTTATCTCTCTCCGTGTCTCTGTATCTCTCTCTCTCTTCCTATCTCAGTCACCCCTGTGACCCTCTCTCTTGCTCTCTCTCTCTCTGTCCATATCGGGCTTTTTCCCCTCAATTTTGTATCTAATCTTAGTTGAAATAAGCTATGAAATATTTCTGTCTCACCATTTAAAACAACAACAAATCAGATTGCAGTGTGTGATATGTTTTTAACTATTAAAGGTTTAAATAGAGAGACAGAGGGAAAGAAAGCTGGAGAGAGACAGAGAGAGAAATCTCAACTCAGAACTTCAGTAAAATGAATTGAAATGGGCTCCGTCCATTTTATTTAACAGCAAAGCTTCAGAACATTGTCCAAAGCACACAGATTATTCTAGAATTATTACAAGCCGATAGAAACTATCACATTTGTGACTTAATTCCTAGCCTTTTGAAGCTCAGAGTTAATTTTTTAAAGTGGTCGTCACTGTTGCAATGTTGGAAATGTTGCAGGCCATTGGTGCACAGCAAGATCCCACAAGCAGCAGTATGATAACAGCCGGCTAACCCCTCCTCTCCCCCTCTGATTCCCTCCATGTTTCCCTCACTCTCCTGCGTCTCTCTCCCTCCTATTACTCTCATTCAGACAGACAGAGAACCTCACTGTCAATTCAAATGACTGCTGCACATTTCATTTCACCCTCAAATTCACGGCACTGCCCAAAACACCAGCATTACTCGGGAATTATAACAAGCCTTTATACAGCTACACCTTTCCGATGTTTCATTTAGTCTTGCGAGGTGGGCCCCAGAGAGGATATTAAACCTCAGGGTCATAAACAGACACAACTCACGTGGGCCCTTTGGGTGCAGCCTGTGGACAAGGCCTCAGTCCGTCCCCTCTGGGGGAAGCTCCTGTCCAAGGATTCCTCGTCCCAAACTTTCCCTCTTTTCACCTTCACCGTGCAGTTTTCAGAATGAAAATTCCTCAGGGGAAAGAAGGAGAAAAAAATTGCATTAAAATACAAAGCGAAGACATTTTTAAACAAAATTGCACAGCAAGAGCCCAGGGTTTCCTCTCTCAGTTACACAGACAATCAGCAATATTCAAATACAATCAAATCACAGTTATAAACCAGATTGAGACAGAGAGAGCACACACACAGATACACAGACACACACACTGAATCAGACTGGGGAATGTGTCTACTCTCTCTAGAGAGAGAGTGAGAGGTGGGTTTTGTGATTGGAACTCAGATCTTCAAACCCAGTTTATATCCTGAGTGAGCTGTTTGCAAACTCCACCCATTGAGCCTCTGACATGTTGGGCTGTCTCTCAATCTCCTGCCTCGGGGGCGGGGGAGGGGGCCTGTCCATTGATATGTTAATCCCAGGACAGGACCTTCCTGATTTTTACAGTCCATTGATATGTTAATCCCAGGACAGGACCTTCCTGACTTTTACAGTCCATTGAGATGATAATCCCAGCACAGCAATGCTTTCAGACATCTCTTAGTTCATTTTAAACCTTCAATTCTTTCCCTGCAGTTTCAAAATATCAAACACTGATCCAAACCTCCCCCCTCAAACCCTCACACTAAACCCACAAAAAAGACAGAGGCGCAAGGGAAGAGCCAACTGTGTAACAGCCCCGACAATCACATTTCTCTGCAGCACCTGTGGAAGAGCTTGTCACTCTAGAATTGGCCTTTATAGCCACTCCAGGCGCTGCTCCACAAACCACTGACCACCTCCAGGCACTTACCCATTGTCTCTCGAGATAAGGAGGCCAAAGAAGAAACTCACAATACAGGACTGGGCAGATAATGGGGATTGTTTCTGAGGTTGTGTTTGAGGATTTTTACTGACATCAGTGTGGATTTTAAAGTGTGTCTCCCCTTCCCTCACATCTAAAGTCTCTCAGTGTTGTTGTTGTGTGTTGACAGCTTTTCCAGTGTCCAGTCCCTTTCAACTTTTAATAAAATCTGTGGAACACAAATAACTGTAAAGTTTCTCCTACAAGCTGTTTTGTCCTCCCTCTTTCACTGTCTTTCTCTGTCACTGCCCTATCTCTCTCTCTCTGTCTCTCTCAGGACTGGGCAGACACTGGGGATTGTTACTGAGGTTCTGTTGGTCATTTTTACTGACATCAGTGTGGATTGTAAAATCTGTCTGGGTGTGTCGGTGTGTGTCTGTGTGTGTGTGTGTGTCTGTGTGTGTGTGTGTCTGTGTGTGTGTGTGTCTGTGTGTGTGTGTGTGTCTCTGTGTGTGTCTGTGTGTGTGTGTGTGTGTGTCTCTGTGTGTCCCTTCATGGATGTGTCTGTGTGTGTCTGGATGTGTGTGCGTGAGAGAGAGAATATCAGGGTCACCTCGCTCCATCTTATCTCTCCTTCTCTCTCTGTTTCTCCTTCTCTCTCCCTCTCTCAATCCACCTCTCTCATAGAAACATAGAAAATAGGAGCAGGAGCAGGCCATTCGGCCCTTTGGGCCTGCTCCGTCATTCAATAAAGATCATGACCGATGGTCTAATTCAGTACCCTGTTCCCACTTTCTCCCCATACCCCTTGATCCCTTTGACATTAAGAAATATATCTCTCTCCATGAATATATTTAATGACTTGGCCTCCACTGCCTTCTGCGGTAGAGAATTCCACAGGTTCACCACCCTCTACCCCATCCATCTCTCCCCCTCTATCTCCGTCTCCACCCTCTATCTCCGTCTCCACCCTCTATCTCCGTCTCCACCCTCTATCTCCCTCCCCTCTATCTCCCTCTCCCCCCTCTATCTCCCTCACACCCTCTATCTCCCTCTCCCCCTCTATCTCCCAATCCCCCTCTATCTCCCTCACCCGCTCACTCTCCCTCACCCCCCCTCTATCTCCCTCTCCCCCTCTATCTCCCTCTGCCCCTTTATCTCCCTCTCCCTCTCTATCTCACACATCTCCTCGATCTCACACATCCCCTCGATCTCACTCTTCCCCTCGATCTCACTCTTCCCCTCTATCTCACTCTTCCCCTCTATCTCACTCTCCCCCTCTATCTCCCACACCCCCTCTATCTCCCACACCCCCTCTATCTCCCACACCCCCTCTATCTCACACACCGCCTCTATCTCACACACAGCCTCTATCTCACACAACCCCTCTATCTCACACACAGCCTCTATCTCACACACCCCCTCTATCTCACTCTTCCCCTCTATCTCACTCTCCCCCTCTATCTGTCTCTCCCTCCACTATCTCACACACCCCCAATATCTCCCTCTCCCCCTCTATCTCACTCTCCCCCTCTATCTCACTCTCCCCCTCTATCTCACTCTCGCCCTCTCCCGCTCTCTCTCCCTCTCCCCCCTATCTCCCTCTCCCCCTCTATCTCCCACTCCCCCTCAATCTGTCTCTCGCCCTCTATCTCACACACCCCAAATATCTCCCTCTCCCCCTACATCTCCCTCTCCCCCCTCTGCCCCCTATATCTCCCTCTCCCCATCTCTCTCCCTCTGCCCCTCTCTCTCCCTCTGCCCCTCTCTCTCCCTCTGCCCCTCTATCTCACTCCCCCCTCTATCTCACTCGTCCCCTCTATCTGTCTCTCCCCCCACTATCTCACATACCCCCAATATCTCCCTCTCCCCCTATATCTCCCTCTCCCCCCTCTCTCTCCCTCTGACCCCCTATATCTCCATCACCCCGTCTCTCTCCCTCTGCCCGTCTCTCTCCCTCTGCCCCTCTATCTCACTCTGCCCCTCTATCTCACTCTCCCCCTCTATCTCACTCTCCCCCTCTATCTGTCTGTCTCTCCCTCTATCTGTCTGTCTCTCCATCTATCTGTCTGTCTCTCTCCCTCTATCTGTCTCTCTCCATCTATCTGTCTCTCCCCCCTCTATCTCACTCTCCCCCTCCTCCTGACACTCACTCTCTCTCCATCTACCTCTGTCTCTGCCACTCTCTCTGTCTCTCTCTCTGTCCCTCCTTCTGTCTTTCCCTCTCTATCTCTATGTCTTTCTCCTTCTATCTCTCTCTCTGTCGCTCTATCTTAATCTCTCTCTCTCTGCCCCTCCATCTGCCTTTTCCTCTCTGTCTCTCCCTCTCTCTCCTTCTATCTGTGTCTCTCTCTCTCTCTGTCTCTCCATCTGTCTTTCCCTTTCTGTCTCTCCCTCTCTCTCCATCTCTCTGTCTCTGCCTCTCTCTCTGTCCCTCCATCTGTCTTTCCCTCTCGGTCACTACCTCTCTCTCCTTCTATCTCTGTCTCGCTCTCTGTTCCTCCAAATGTCTTTCGCTCTCTGCCAATCCCTCTCTCCTTCTCTCTGTCTATCCCTCTCTCTCCTCTCTCTCTCGGTCCCTCCATCTGTATCCACCCCCCACCACCTGTCACTCCCTCTCTCTCCTATCTATGTCTCTCGCTCTCTATCCCTCCATCTATCCTTCCCTCTCTGTCACTCCATCTCTCTCCTTCTCTCCCTTTCTCTCCCTTACTCTCTCTCTCTGTCTTTCCATCTGTCTTTCCCTCTCTATGTCTGTCCATCGATCTCCTCTCTCTCTCTGTCCCTCCATTTGTCGTTCCCTCTCTGTCACTTCCTCTCTCTCCTTCTATCTCTGCCTCTCACTCTCTGTCCCTCCATCTGTCTTTCCCTCTCTGTCTCTCCATCTCTCTCCTTCTATCTCTGTCTCTCCATCTGTCTTTCCCTTTCTATCACTCCCTCTCTCTCTCCTTCCATCTCTGCCTCTCTCTGTCTCTCCATCAGTCTTTCCCTTTCTGTCACTCCCTCTATGTCCTTCTATCTCTCTCTCTCTATCCCTCCATCAGTCCTTCCCTCCCTGTCACTCCATCACTCTCTCTGTCTCTCAGTCTGTCCCTCTATCTGTCTTAGCCTCCCTGACACTCCCTCTCTCTCCTTCTATCTCTGTATCTCTCTGTCTCTCCATCTGTTTTTTCCTCTAACCCCTCTCTCCTTCTCTGTCACTCCCTCTCTCTCCTTCTCTCTCACTCTGTCCCTCCATCCGTCTTTCCCTCCCTGTCACTCCCACTCTCTCCTATCTCTGTCTTTCTCTCTGTCTTTCCTTGTGAATTTCCCTCCCTATCACTCCCTCTCACTCGTTCTATCCCTGCCTCTCTCCCTGTCCCTCCATCTGTCTTCCCACACCTCACCCATCAATCCGTCTCTCTCCTTCTATCTCTGTCTCTATCTCTCTATCCCTCCATCTGTCCTTCCCTCCCTGTGACTCCATTTCTCTCCCTTTCTCTCTCTCTCTCTCTCTCTCTGTCCCACCATCTGTCTTTCCCTCTCTGTCTCTCCCTCTCTCTCCTTCCATCTCTGCCTCTCAGTCTCTCTGTCCATCCATCTGTCTTTACCTCTCTGTCTCTCCCTCTCTCTCCATCTATCTCTGTCTCTCTCTCTCTGTCTTTCCATATGTCTTTCCCTTCCTGTCACTCCCTCTCTCTCCTTCCATCTCTGCCTCTCTCTCTCTCTGTCTCTCCAACTGCCTTTCCCTCTCTGTCTCATCCACACTCTCCTTCTCTCTCTGTCTCTGCCTCTCTCTCTGTCGCTCTGTCTCTCTCTCTCTGTCCCTCCATCTGCCTTTCCCTCTCTGTTGCTCCCAATCTCTCCTACTATCTCTGTCTCTCTCTCTGTTCCACCATTTGTCTTACCCTCTCTGTCACTCCCACTCTCCTCCTCTCTATCTCTCCCTCTCCCTCCTTCACTTTCTCACCGTCCCTCCATCTGTCTTTCCCCCCGTGTCACTCCCTCTCTCTCCTTCTATCTCTGACCCTCTCTCTCTCCGTCCGTCTGTCATTCCCTCCCTGTCTCTCCATCTCTCTCCTTTTATCTCTATCTCTCCATCTTTCTGTCCCTCTCTGTCTCTCCCTATCTCTCCTTCTCTCTCTGTCTCTCACTTTGTCCCTCTGTCTGTCTTTCCCTCCCTGTCACTCCCTCTCTCTCCTTCTATCGCTGTCTTTCTCTCTGTCTCTCCATCTGTCTTTCCCTCCCCATCACTCCCTCTCTCTCCTTCCATCTCTGTCTCTCCAACTGCCTTTCCCTCTCTGTTTCTCCCAATCTCTCCTTCTATCTCTGTTTCTCTCTCTCAATCCCTCCATCTGTCCATCTGTCCTTCCCTCCCTGACACTCCCTCTCTCTCCTTCTCTCTCTGTCCCTCCATCTGTCTTTCCCTCCCAGTCTCTCCCTCTCTCTCCTTCTATCACTGTCTCTCTCTCTCTGTCTTTCCATCTGTCTTTCCCTTCCTGACATTCCCTCTCCCTCCTTCCATCTCTGCCACTCTCTCTCTCGCTCTGTCTCTCCAACTGCCTTTCCCTCTCTGTCTCTCCCAATCTCTCCTTCTCTCTTTGTCTCTGCCTCGCTCTCTGTCCCTCCATCTGTCTTTCCCTCTCTGTCTCTCCCCTCTCTGCTTCCATCTCTGTCTCTCTCTCTCTATCTCTCCATCTCTCTTTCCCTCCCAGTCACTCCCTCTCACTCTTACAATCTCTGTCTCCCCCTCTCTCTCCTTCTATCACTGTCTCTCTCACTGTCTTTCCATCTGTCCTTCCCTCCCTGTCACTCCCTCTCTCTCCTTCCATCTCTGCCTCTCTCTCTTTTTCTGTCTCTCCAACTGCCTTTCCCTCTCTGTCTCTCCCAATCTCTCCTTCTCTCTCTGTCTCTGCCTCTCTCTCTGTCCCTCCATCTGTCTTTCCCTCTCTGTCTCTCCCTCTCTGTCCTTCTATCTCTGTCTCTCTCTGTCAATCCCTCCATCTGTCCATCCGTCCTTCCCTGCCTGACACTCCATCTCTCTCCTTCTCTCTCTGTCTCTCTCTCTGTCCGTCCATCTGTCTTTCCCTCGCTGTCACTCCCTCTGTCTCCTTCCATCTCTGCCTCTCTCTCTCTATCTGTCTTTCCCTCTCTGTCTCTCCCTCTCTCTTCCTCTACCACTGTCTCTCTTTCTCTCTTTGAATCTGTCATTCCCGCCCTGTCACTCCCTCTCTCTCCTTCCATCTCTGCCCCTCTCTCTCTCTCTGTCTCCAACTGCCTTTCCCTCTCTGTCTCTCCCTCTCTCTCCTTCTATCTCTGTCTCTCTCTCTCTATCTCTCCATCTCTCTTTCCCTCCCAGTCACTCCCTCTCACTCTTTCAATCTCTGTCTCTCCCTCTCTCTCCTTCTATCACTGTCTCTCTCACTGTCTTTCCATCTGTCCTTGCCTCCCTGTCACTCCCTCTCTCTCCTTCCATCTCTGCCTCTCTCTCTTTCTCTGTCTCTCCAACTGCCTTTCCCTCTCTGTCTCTCCCTCTCTCTCCTTCTATCTCTTTCTCTCTCTGTCAATCCCTCCATCTGTCCATCCGTCCTTCCATGCCTGACACTCCCTCTCTCTCCTTCTCTCTCTGTCTCTCTCTCTGTCCATCCATCTGTCTTTCCCTCCCTGTCTCTCCCTCTGTCTCCTTCCATCTCTGCACCTCTCTCTGTCTCTCCATCTGTCTTTCCCTCCCTGTCACTCCCTCTCTCTCCTTCCATCTCTGCCCCTCTCTCTCTCCAACTGCCTTTCCCTCTCTGTCTCTCCCAATCTCTCCTTCTGTCTCTGTCTCTGCCTCTCTCTCTGTCTCTCTCTCTGTCCCTCCATCTGTCTTTCCCTCTCTGTCTCTCTCTCTCCATCTCTCTTTCCCTCCAAGTCACTCCCTCTCTCTCCTTCAATCTCTGTCTCTCCCTCTCTCTCCTTCTATCACTGTCTCTCCATCTGTCTTTCCCTCCCCATCACTCCCTCTCTGTACTTCCATCTCTGCCTCTCTCGCTGTCTCTCCATCTGTCTTTCCCTCTCTGTCTCTCCCTCTCTCTCCTTCTTTCACTGTCTCTCTCCCTCTGTCTTTCCATCTGTCTTTCCCTCCCTGTCACTCCCTCATTCTCCTTCCATCTCTGCCTCTCTCTCTCTCTCTCTGTCCCTCCATCTGCCTTTCCCTCTCTGCCTCTCCCAATCTTTCCTTCTCTCTCTGTCTCTGCCTCTCTCTCTGTCCCTCCATCTGTCTTTCCCTCTCTGTCTCTCCCTCTCTCTCCTTCCATCTCTTTCTCTCTCTGTCAATCCCTCCATCTGTCCATCCATCCTTCCCTGCCTGACACTCCCTCTCTCTCCTTCTCTCTCTGTCTCTCTCTCTGTCCATCCATCTGTCTTTCCCTCCCTGTCTCTCCCTCTCTCCTTCTACCACTGTCTCCCTCTCTCTGTCTTTCCATCTGTCATTCCCTCCCTGTCACTCCCTCTCTCTCCTTCCATCTCTGCCCCTCGCTCTCTCTCTCTCTCCAACTGCCTTTCCCTCTCTGTCTCTCCCAACCTCTCCTTTTCTCTCTGTCTCTGTCTCTCTCTCTGTCCCTCCATCTGTCTTTCCCTCTCTGTCTCTCTCTATCTCTCCATCTCTCTTTCCCTCCCAGTCACTCCCTCTCTCTCCTTCAATCTCTGTCTCTCCCTCTCTCTCCTTCCATCACTGTCTCTCCATCTGTCTTTCCCTCCCCATCACTCCCTCTCGCTACTTCCATCTCTGCCTCTCTCGCTGTCTCTCCATCTGTCTTTCCCTATCTGTCTCACCCTCTCTCTACTTCTTTCACTGTCTCTCTCCCTCTGTCTTTCCATCTGTCTTTCCCTCCCTGTCACTCCCTCACTCTCCCTCCATCTCTCTGTCTCTCTCTCTCTGTCCCTCCATCTGCCTTTCCCTCTCTGTCTCTCCCAATCTCTCCTTCTCTCTCGTTCTCTGCCTATCAGTCTCTCTCTCTGTCCCTCCATCTGCCTTTCCCTCTCTGTCTCTCCCAATCTCTCCTTCTCTCTCGTTCTCTGCCTATCAGTCTCTCTCTCTGTCCCTCCATCTGCCTTTCCCTCTCTGTCTCTCCCTCTCTCTCCTTCTATCTCTGTCTCTCTCTCTCAATCCCTCCAGCTGTCCATCCGTCCTTCCCTCCCTGACACTCCCTCTCTCTCCTTCTCTCTCTGTCTCTCCAAATGCCTTTCCCTCTCTGTCTCTCCCAAACACTCCTTCTCTCTCTCTCTCTGCCTCTCTCTCTGTCTCTCTCTCTGTCCCTCCATCTGTCTTTGCCTCTCTGTCTCTCCCTCTCTCTCCTTCTATCACTGTCTCTCCCTCTCTGTCTTTCCATCTGTCTTTCCCTCCTTGTCACTCCCCCTCTCTCCTTCCATCTCTGCCCCTCTCTCTTTCTCTCTGTCTCTCCAACTGCCTTTCCCTCTCTGTCTCTCCCAATCTCTCCTTCTCTCTCTCTCTCTGTCTCTCTCTCTGTCTCTCTCTCTGTCCCTCCATCTGTCTTTCCCTCTCTGTCTCTCCCTCTCTCTCCTTCTGTCTCTGTCTCTCTCTCTCTCCATCCCTCCACCTGTCCATCGGTCCTTCCCTTCCTGTCACTCCATCTCTCTCCATCTCTCTCTGTCTCTCTCTTGGTCTCTCCATCTGTCTTCCCACCCACCCCCATCACTCCATCTCTCTCCTTCTATCTCTGTCTCTCTCTCTCTCTATCCCTCCATCTGTCCTTCCTTCACTGTCACTCCATCTCTCTCCTCTCTCTTTCTCTCACTCTGCCCCTCCATCTGTCTTTCCCTCTCTGTCACTCCCTCCCTCTCCTTCTATCTCTGTCTCTCTCTCTGCTATCACTGACACTGGGAGAGAGACAGAGGGACGGAGGGTTAGATATGAAGGCATAGAGAGGGCCGTAGAGAGGGACAAACTTGGAGAGAGAGAGAGAATGTTGAGTTGGATGAAGAGGATAATGTAAGATATATTAACTTGATTTAATCCTTCACTGCTGTGTACACAAACATATTTGAGATAGGTATGGAGAGAAAACGAACATCGGGAGAGGGAGGAATGCAGTAAAGTTGGGGCCCAGGCGGACATTTTTGATGATCCAGAAGGAATAGCCTCCATTATAAATATTCAGCCAGCTATTCCACTGTGGGAACCATCACACCCTCATGATATTGTTTGTGGAAATTTCATGCTGGCTTATTGGTTAATTTTTAAACCTGTGATTGATAGATTCTTGTTAACCAAAGGTATTAAGAGATAAAGGGCAAAGGTGGGATATATGGTGTTAGTTAGATCACAGATCAGCCCTGATCTCACTGAATGCTGGAACAGGGTCGAGGGGTTAAATTGCCTCCTCATCTTCCTATGTCTGATGTTTTATATCCTTCTTTCACTCTCACACACCCTGTCTGTCTGTGTCTCCCTCTATTTCTCTCATTCTCTCTCTCTCTCTGTCTGTTTCGGACAGTGTAGAGTGAGATTCACTCTGTATCCACCCCATGATGTTCCTGCCCTGGGAGTGTGTGATGGGACAGTGTAGAGGGAAATTTACTCTGTGTCAAACCCAACATTGTGCTTGGCTTGGGAATATTTAATGGGACAGTGTAGCTGGAGATTTACTCTGTATCCCTGGAATTTTGAAGGCTCAGGTGTGATTTGATGATTGTTTTCAAGATAATAAGGGAAACTGATAGGGTGGACAGAGAGTAACAATTCCCACTGGCTGCAGAGTCTAGAACATGGGGGCATAGTCTAAAAATATAAACCGAGTCTAAAAACCTTTCAGGAGTGAAATGAAGAAACACTTCAACACACCAGGTGTGGTATCAGTTTGAAACTCTCTTCCACAATCAGCAATTGATGCTGAGACACTTGTTAATTTTTAAATCTGAGTTTGATAGATTTTTGTTAACCAAAGGTATTAAGGGACAAAGATAGGTACATGGAGTTAGATCACACATCAGCCATGAGCTCATTGAATGACAGAACAGGGTTGAGGGGCCAAATGGCCTCCTCCTCTTCCTCTGTCCTACGCCCAATATCCTGCTATCACTCTCTGTGTCTTGGTCTCTGTCTCCCTCTTTGTCTCTCTGTCTGTCTGTCTCTCTCTCCTCTCATCTGTGGAAATCCACACACATCAGTCAGCCATTTTAGGTTCATTTTCAGTGGCCATTTTATGTTCCCACAACACTGGGACATTTATCGCTGTCTATCCCAAACCATCTCCCTTTGTAGTCTATTTGTGTCCTCCTCACAGCTTATTGTCCCACCTAACCTAGTATCTCTCTCCTTTGCTCCGTCTCACTCACGCACTCTCCCCCCTCTCTCTCCCCCCCCATTTCTCTCTCCCCCCATTTCTCTCTCTCCCCCCCACCCCCCCGCAATCTCTCTTTAAGTGTCCTGTTATCACATCCTTTATTACAGATTCGACCATTTTCCCAATGACTGATGTTAGACGAACAGGTCTTTAGTTCCCCATTTTCTCTCTCCTTCCTTTTGTAAATAGTGGGGTTACATTTGCTACCTTCTAATCTGCCTCTCTCACTCTGCCTCTCTCACACTGCCTCTGTCCCTCGCTATCTGTCTTACCCCCTCTCTCTCTCGCTATCTATCCCTCTCTGTCTTTTTCTCTCTCTCGCTCTATCTCTCCCTCTCTCTCTCTACCTCTGTCCATGTCTCAATTTGTGCCTCCCTCACACCATCTCTCCCTCTCTCTCTGTCTCTCTCTAGCTCTCTGTCTGCCTCTCTATGTCTGCCTCACTGTGTCTCCTTCTCTCTCTGTGCCTCTCTCACTCTCTATCTGTCTCTCCCCCAGCTCTCTCTCTCTGTCTCTCCCTCTCTCTCTTTCTCAACCTCTGTCCATGTCTCAATTTGTGCCTCCCTCACACCATCGCTCCCTCTCTGTCTCTCTCTATCTCTCTGTCTGCCTCTCTCTCTCTCTGCCTCTCTCTCTTCAGCCTCTCCCTCTCTATCTCTCCCTCTCTCTCGCTGCCTCTGTCCACGTCTCAGTTTGTGTCTCCCCCACACTATCTCTCCCTCCCTCTCACCCTCCCTCTCACCCTCCCTCTCTCCCTCCCTCTCTCCCTCCCTCTCTCCCTCCCTCTCTCCCTCCCTCTCTCACTCCCTCTCTCCCTCCCTCTCTCCCTCCCTCTCTCTCTCTCATTCTCCCTCTCTCCCTCCCTCTCTCCCTCCCTCTCTCCCTCCCTCTCTCACTCCCTCTCTCCCTCACTCTCTGCCTCCCTCTCTCTCTCTTTCTCTATCTCAGAGTTACAGCTCAGATGATTAACCTCTTTATCCATGTGTTATGAACACGGGACTTTGTCTCTCTCCCGTTTTCTAGGATGTTGCCAGGACTGGAGAATTGTAGCTATGAGGATAGGCAGGGGTTGTTGTCCTTGGAACAGAGAAGGCTGAGGGGAGATCTGATTGAAATGTACAAAATGTTGAGGGTCCTGGATAGAGTGGAGGCGAAGGGCAGAGAACCATAGCAGAAAGGTCAGTGACGAGGGGGCAGAGCTCAGACCAAATGCTGGAAGGTGGGATTAGAATAGGTTGATCGTTTTCGGCTGGCACAGAGAGGATGGGCCAAGTGGCCGCTTTCTGTGCCTTAAAATTTCTATGTTGCCCTCGCCAACTCTATTTTTCCCTCTGTTACCCTCTGAATCCCAGTCTCTCCCTCTCTGTTACTCTCTGAATCCCAGTCTCTCCCTCTCTGTTAGCCTCTGAATCCCAGTCTCTCCCTCTCTGTTACCCTCTGAATCCCAGACTCTCCCTCTCTGTTACCCTCTGAATCCCAGTCTCTCCCTCCATGTTTCCCTCTGAATCCCAGAATCTCCCTCTCTGTTACCCTGTGAATCCCAGTCTCTCCCTCTCTCTTACCCTCTGAGTCCCAGACTCTCCCTCTCTGTTACCCTGTGAATCCCAGACTCTCCCTCTCTGTTACCGTCTGAATCCCAGTCTCTCCCTCTCTGTTTCCCTCTGAATCCCAGACTCTCCCTCTCTGTTACCCTCTGAATCCCAGACTCTCCCTCTCTGTTACTCTCTGAATCCCAGTCTCTCCCTCCATGTTTCCCTCTGAATCCCAGAATCTCCCTCTCTGTTACCCTGTGAATCCCAGTCTCTCCCTCTCTCTTACCCTCTGAGTCCCAGTCTCTCCCTCTCTGTTACCATCTGAATCCCAGTCTCTCCCTCTCTCTTACCCTCTGAGTCCCAGTCTCTCCCTCTCATTTACCCTCAGTCCCAGTCTCTCCCTCTCCGTTACCCTCTGAATCCCAGTCTCTCCCTCTCTCTTACCCTCTGAGTCCCAGTCTCTCCCTCTCCGTTACCCTCTGAATCCCAGTCTCTCCCTCTCTGTTACCTGACCAGAGCTTTATAAATGTTCAGCACACCCTCTCGGCTTTTGTACTCACTGTATCCAGTGTAAATTGTGGTATTCCCCAGGGGTTTTGATTAGGACCACTGATCTTATTGATATATGAATGACTTAGACTGGGGTAAACAGGGCATAACTTCAACATTGTGCCATTTGCAATGTAAGAAACAGTGAAGGGAATAGGAGTAGACTTCAGGAGGATAGAGGCAGTCTGGTGAAATGGTCAGACACATAGCAGGTTAACTTCAATGCTGAGAAATGTAAAATGATGCATTTTGGAAGGAAGACTGAGGAGAAGCGATATAAACTAAATGGTACAATGTTAAAATGGGTGCAGGGACAGAGAGATCTGGGATTTCATTTGTGTCACTTTTTACATCTAAAAGATTCAATTTGGGGCTTGCAATCTCTAAGTTGAATTTAGCTTCATCCTGAAAAGTGTTAGCAAACGTGTTGGGAAATGTGTCAAAAGCTGTTTCCATTCAGACATTCCTGCATTGTGGAAGTGTGAGCTGTCTTTGCAGAGACAGGAAATAGAGTTGTTTGAATGGACCTGCAGGTTTTAGTTGATGCAATAAGGTGAGAATTTGAATTGTGTCCCTTCCAGATACACAGAATTGAAGGTATTTACAGAACACCACATGAAGTAGTTTACCAATGTCTGACAAACTTCAAAGACTTCAAACACATGGAAGAAGAGGCGAAGGGAACAATATACAAAACCTGAGACCGTCAGACATCAGCAGGAGGAAAATGAATCTCTTTTTATGGGTTTTAATTTGAAGGCCTGAGCTGATGATTGAAAAAGCAGGAGTTCAAATCCCACACTGGGCTGTTGTGAATTTGAATTCTATTTTTTCTTTAAAAAAACATAAATCTGGAGTTAAAAAGCCTCTAGGTTGGAATGATTCACTCCTGTCTACTGGTGCAAAGCCTGTGTGTGTCTCAGTTTGCTGTATTTGTTAACAATTTAAGATGTTGTGGTAGAATGCAACATACCCAAGTTTACCAATGACACAAAAATAGGCAGCATTGTAAGCAGTGTAGCTGGAAGCAGAACATTGCAAAGAGATATTAATATCTTAAAGAGATGGGCAAAACTGTGGCAGTTAGATTTCCATGTCAGCAAAAAAAGACTAGAACAGAGTACTTTATCAATGGTGTAAAGCTAGAAATACTGGAGGTTCAAAGAGACTTTGGGGGGTCCATGTCCATTTGAGTGCAGTGTAGATTTACCAGAATGATAACTGGACTCCAAGGGTTAAATTACGAGGTGATATTACACAAACTAGGGATATATTGCCTGGAATTTAGGAGGATCAAGGTAATTTGTTCAAAGCTGTTGAGATATTAAGGGGAACTGATGGGGTAGTTTGGGAGAAACTATTTCAGCAGCTTGGGAACATAGGAACAGGAGTAGGCTATTCAGCCCATCGAGCCTGCTCCGCCATTCAATACGATCCTGGCTGATCATCCACTTCAATGCCTTTTTCCCAGACTGAGTTTCCACAGCCCACTGGGGTAGAGAATTCCAAAGATTCACAACACTCTGAGTAAAAATCCGCCACTCCAGGCTAAAGGTGGTAGTAGTTTGGAACGTGTCTTCTGCACGCAAACATTGATGCAAAATCAATTGTCATTTTTAAATCGAAGTTTGATCTCATCAAATTCCTTTTGAAAATTGAAATATTCTTCTTTCGCGCTCTGTCCCTGAGGCACTCTGTTTCTGTGTGTGTGTGTGTGTGTTTCTGTATGTGTTTCTGTGTGTGTGTGTGTTTCTGTGTGTGTGTTTCTGTGTGTGTGTTTCTGTGTGTGTTTCTGTGTGTGTGTGTGTGTTTCTGTGTGTGTGTGTGTTTCTGTGTGTGTGTTTCTGTGTGTGTGTTTCTGTGTGTGTGTGTGTGTGTTTCTGTGTGTGTGTTTCTGTGTGTGTGTGTTTCTGTGTGTGTGTTTCTGTGTGTGTGTGTCTGTGTGTGTGTGTCTGTGTGTGTGTGTTTCTGTGTGTGTGTGTTTCTGTGTGTGTGTGTTTCTCTGTGTGTGTGTGTGTGTTTCTGTGTGTGTGTGTTTCTGTGTGTGTGTTTCTCTGTGTGTGTGTGTGTTTCTGTGTGTGTGTGTTTCTGTGTGTGTGTTTCTGTGTGTTTCTCTGTGTGTGTGTGTGTGTGTTTCTGTGTGTTTCTGTGTGTGTGTGTGTGTCTGTGTTTCTGTGTGTGTTTCTGTGTGTGTGTGTTTCTGTGTGTGTGTTTCTGTGTGTGTGTTTCTGTGTGTGTGTTTCTGTGTGTGTGTGTGTTTCTGTGTGTCTGTGTGTGTCTATGTCTGTTTCTCTCCTCTCTCAGACCCTTTGTAAAGCTCCACATACATCAGTTTGCCATTTGAAGTCAGCTGCTTTTGGTTTCACCGCATCTGCAGAGGTTACACTTCCTTATGCAGGCTGGTAAGAAACATGTATTCCGCAGTTGGCTCCAATGTTCCCATGAAAATTTAGATGTTGTGCGTGCCCAGTTTTTTTAACGTGAGCTCTCCCTTGAAATCTTTGAAGAATCTTTGAAGACGTGTGCTATTTATTGTGGAACAGGATCTGCGTGGGACCTTTGAGGCTGCTGCACGCAGATTTGCAGGAACATTGACCGACACTCTCCATCCCAATCTCTTCCTCTTTCTCTCTGGTACTCTCTCCCCATTGCAATCCTTCCCTCTCTCTCTTATTCTCCATATCTATCCCTGTTCTTTCTCACTGTTACTCTCTCCATCTGGATGGAGGAGGAGAAAGAGAGGCATATACAGAGGCAGCTTTACTCTGTATCAAACCCCACAGTGTACCTGCCCCCTAGATCTAGACTTCCCCACAAGGGGAACATCCTCCCAGCATCCGCCCTGTAAAGTCCCCTCAGAATCTTGTATGTTTCAATAAGATCACCTCTCATTCTTCTGAACTCCAATGAGTATCGGCCCAACCTGTTCAACCATTCCTCAAAGATAACCCCTTCATCCCAGGAATCAGCCGAGTGAACCTTCTCTGAACTGATTCCAATGCATCCAGGCCTGACCATTTATCCACTTTCAAAGCTGCCAAACACCTTCATATTTCCCCCCTCACTCTGTTTATCCCATCCAATATTTCACACTCCTCCTCTTTAACTACAATCTCTGTATCGTTCCCACTCTTTTATAAAGACGGACACAGAGAATTCATTAAGAACCATTCCCACATCTCCCACCTCCACAGGTAGGAAGAAGGAGGAGAGGCAATCTAAACTAAAGGATATAGTTATAAAGGGGCTAACATTCTCTGCCTCTTCCTTTGCTCTAATATAATCCTTGATTTCTATCATTAAACAATGGTTGGAACAATTTACTGAGGTTCTGTCAAAGCTTACTCACATTCTTTATCTGTGTCTCTCTGTCCCAGAGAGATGGTGAAGAAACTATTGATGTGTTTCGTTCAGTTAAGTTTGATGTCAATGTTTCCCCAGGATGTTGACGCTGGGGGATTCAGCGATGGGATAATGCTTTGAATGCCAAGGGGAGGTGGTTGGATTCTCTCATGTTGCAGATGGTCATTGCCTGGCACTTGTGTGACGTGAATGTTACTTGTCACTGGTCGGCCCAAACCTGAATGTTGTCCGGGTCTTGGTGCATGTGGCTCTGGATTGCTTCATTATCTGAGGCAAAATACTGTGGATGCTGGAAATCTGGAAAGCATCGAGCTGAATCACTAACTCTGTTTCTCTCTCCACAGATGCTGCCTGACCTGCTCAGTATTTCCAGCACTTCCTGCTGGGATTTCATTATCTGAGGAGGTGTGAATGGAACTGAACACTGTGCAATCAACAGTGAACATCCCTACTTCTGACCTTACGATGGAGGGCAGGTCATTGAGGAAGCAGCTGAAGGTGGATGGGCCGAGGACACTAACCTGAGGAACTCCTGCAGTGATGTCCTGAGACTACGATGATTGACCTCCAACAACCACAACCATCTTCCTTTGTGCTCGGTATGAGTCCAACCAGCAGATTCCCACTGACTTCAGTTTTACTCGGGCTCCTCGATGTCACACTCGGTCAAACGCTGCCTTGATGTTAAGGTCAGTCTCTCTTCCCAGTAGCAGACAGGAGTGAATCGTTCCCTTTGACCCGTTGTACACTGAACAAGCTGTGCTTCTTCACAGCCTGATACAGGACTGTACACGGCCGATTAATGTAGCCCATCAAACACTCCCAGAGCAGGTTCAGCACAGCTTAGGAACAGAGTACAGTTCCTTCAACATTCTCTCTCTGTCTTCCTCTCTCTGTCTCTCCCTCCTGCTATCTCTGACACGAGGAGAGAGACAGAGGGAGAGAGGGTTAGATATGCAGACAGAGAGAGTGTTGTGGAGAGGGACGAGGTTGGAGAGAGAGAGATTGCGGGGTCGATTGAAAGGGAGAATGTAAGAGAAATTAATTTGATGTAATCCTTCACAAACATTTAAGAGCTAGGTATGGAGACAGAAACATCGGGAGAGATCTCTGTCTCTCTCTCTGTCTCTCCATCTGTCTTTCCCTCCCTGTCACTCCCTCTCTCTCCTTCTATCTCTGTCTCTCTATCTCTCTGTCCCTCCATCTGTCTTTCCCTCCCTGACACTCCCTCTCTCTCCTTCTATCTGTATCACTGCCTCTCTCTCTCGCTGTCCTCCATCTGTCTTTCCCTCTCTGTCACTCCCTCTCTCTCCTTCTTTCTCTGTCTCTCTCTCTATCCCTCCATCTGTCCGACCTCCCTGTCACTCCATCTCTCTCCTTCCAACTCTGCCTCTCTCTCTGTCTGTCTCACCATCTGTCTTTCCCTCTCTGTCTCTCCTTCTCTCTCTCTCTGTCTCTCCATCTGTCCTCACCCACCCCTTACTCCCTCCCTCTCCTTCTATCTCTCTCTCTGCCTCTCTCTCTGTCTCTCTCTCTGTCCCTCCAGCTGTCTTTCCCTCTCTGTCTCTCCGTCTTTCTCCGTCTATCTCTGTCTCTGCCTGTCTCTCTGTCTCTCTCTCTGTCCCTCCATCTGACTTTCTCTCTCTGTCTCTCCCTCTCTCTCCTTCTATCTCTGTCTCTCTCTCTGTCTCTCTATCAGTCTTTCCCTCTCGGTATCTCCCTCTCTCTCCTTCTCTCTCTGTCTCTGCCTCTCTCTCTGTCTCTCCCTCTGTCCCTCCATCTGTCTTTCCCTCTCTGTCACTCCCTCTCTTTCCTTCTATCTCTGTTTCTCTCTCTGTTCCTCCATTTCTCTTGCCCTCTCTGTCACTCCCTCTCTCCTTCTCTCTGTCTGTCCCTCTCTCTCCTTCTCTCTCTCTCTCTCTGTCCCTCCAGCTGTCTCCCCCCCGCCCCCCAGTCACTCCCTCTCTCTCCTTCTATCTCTCTCTCTGCCTCTCTCTCTGCCTCTCTCTCTGCCTCTCTCTCTGCCTCTCTCTCTGTCTCTCTCTCTGTCCCTCCATCTGTCTTTCCCTTTCTGTCACTCCCTCTCTCTTCTTCTATCTCTGTCTCTCTCTCTGCTTTCACTGACACGAGGAGAGAGACAGAGGGAGGGAGGGTTCGATATGAAGGCATAGAGAGAGCTGTAGAGAGGGACAAACTTGGAGAGAGAGAGATTGTTGAGGTGGATTAAGAGGATAATGTAAGATATATTAATTTGATGTAATCCTTCACTGCTGTGCACACAAACTTATTTGAGATATGGATGGAGAGAAAGAAAACATCGGGAGGGGGAGAAATGGAGATGAAGTTGGGGCCCAGGCGGACACTTTTGATGATCCAGAAGGAATAGCCTCCATTTTAAATAGTCAGCAAGCTGACTACCCACCCCCCTCCCCCACACCGTCACTCCATCTCTCTCCTTCTATCTCGGTCTCTGTCTCTCTCTCTCTGTCTCTCTCTCTATCCCTCCATCTGCCTTTCTCTCTCTGTCACTCCCTGTCTCTCCTTCCATCTCTGCCTCTCTCTCTCTGTCGCTACATCTGTCTACCCCCCACCTCACTCCCCGTCACTCGATCTCTCTCCTTTGATCTCTGTCTCTGCCTCTCTCTGTCTCTCTCTCTATCCCTCCATCTTTCCTTCAGTCCCTGTCACTCCATCTCTCTCCCTGTCTCTCTCTCTCTCTCTGTCCCTCCATCTGTCTTTCCCTCCCTGACACTCCCTCTCTCTCCTTCTCTCTCTGTCTCACTCTCTGCCCCTCCATGTGTCTTTCCCACGCTGTCTCTCTCTCTCTCTCTTTCCAACTGCCTTTCCCTCTCTGTCTCTCCCTCTCTCTCCTTCTTTCTCTGTCTCTCTCTCTGTCCCTCCATCTGTCTTTCCCTGTCTGTCTCTCCCTCTCTCTCCTTCTACCTCTGTCTCACTCTCTCTCGCTCTTTCCATCTGTCTTTCCCTCCCTGTCACACCCTCTCTCTTCTTCCATCTCTGCCTGTCTCTCTGTCTCTCCAACTGCCTTTCCCTCTCTGTCTCTCCCTCTCTCTCCTTCTTTCTCTGTCTCTCTCTCTGTCCCTCCATCTGTCTTTCCCTCTCTGTCTCTCCCTCTCTCTCCTTCTACCTCTGTCTCACTCTCTCTCTCTCTTTCCATCTGTCTTTCCCTCCCTGTCACACCCTCTCTCTTCTTCCATCTCTGCCTGTCTCTCTGTCTCTCCAACTGCCTTTCCCTCTCTGTCTCTCCCTCTCTCTCCTTCTTTCTCTGTCTCTCTCTCTGTCCCTCCATCTGTCTTTCCCTCTCTGTCTCTCCCTCTCTCTCCTTCTACCTCTGTCTCTCTCTCTCTCTCTCTTTCCATCTGTCTTTCCCTCCCTGTCACACCCTCTCTCTCCTTCCATCTCTGCCTGTCTCTCTGTCTCTCCAACTGCCTTTCCCTCTCTGTCTCTCCCTCTCTCTCCTTCTTTCTCTGTCTCTCTCTCTGTCCCTCCATCTGTCTTTCCCTCTCTGTCTCTCCCTCTCTCTCCTTCTTTCTCTGTCTCTCTCTCTCTGTTTCTCCATCAGTCTTTCCCTCTCTGTCTCTCCCTCTCTCTCCTTCTCTCTATGTCTCTCTCTTTATCCCTCCATCTGTCCTTCCCTCTATGTAACTCCATTCTCTCCTTCTATCTCTGTCTCTGTCTCTCTCTCTATCCCTCCATCTGTCCTTCACTCCCTGTCATTCCATCTCTCTCCTTCTCTCTCTGTCTCTCTCTCTCTGTCCCTCCATCTGTCTTTCCCTCCCTGACACTCCCTCTCTCTCCTTCTCTCTCTGTCTCTCTCTCCGTCCCTCCATCTGTCTTTCCCTTGCTGTCTCTCCCTCTCTCTCCTTCTATCTCTGTCTATCTCTCTCTCTCTTTCCATCTGTCTTTCCCTCCGTGTCACTCCCTCTCTCTCCTTCTCTCTCTGTCTCTCTCTCCCTGACCCTCCATCTGTCTTTCCCGCTCTGTCACTCCCTCTCTGACCTTGTATCTCTGTGTCCCTCTCTCTATCCCTCCATCTGTCCTTCCATCTATGTCACTGAATCTCTCTCCTTTTCTCTCTGTCTCTCACTCTGTCCCTCCATCTGTCTTTCCCTCCCTGTCACTCCCCATCTCTCTCCTTCTATCTCTGTCTCTCTCTCTCTCTGTCCCTCCATCTGTCTTTCCCTCCCTGTCACTCCCTCTCTCTCCTTCGATCTCTGTCTCTCCCTCTCTATCCCTCCATCTGTCTTTCCCTCCCTATCACTCCCTGTCTCTCCTTCTCAATCTGATGCTCTCTCTCTCTGTCTCTCCATCTGTCCTTCCCTCCCTGTCACACCGTCTCTCTCCTTCTATCTCTGTCTCTCTCTCTCTGTCCCTCCATCTGTCTTTCCCTCCCTGTCACTCCCTCTCTCTCCTTCAATCTCTGTCTCTCCCTCTCTGTCCCTCCATCTGTTTTTCCCTCCCTAACACGCCCTGTCTCTCCTTTTCAATCTGACGCTCTCTCTCTCTGTCTCTCCATCTGTCCTTCCCTCCCTGTCACACCGTCTCTCTCTGTCTCACTCTCTCTGTCCCTCCATCTGTCTTTCCCTCCCTGTCACTCCCTCTCTCTCCTTCTATCTCTGTCTCTCCCTCTCTATCCCTCCATCTGTCTTTCCCTCCCTAACACACCCTGTCTCTCCTTCTCAATCTGACGCTCTCTCTCTCTGTCTCTCCATCTGTCCTTCCCTCCCTGTTACTCCTTCTCTCTCCTTCCATCTCTGCGTCTCTCTCTCTCTCTGTCTCTCCAACTGCCTTTCCCTCTCTGGTTGACTAACAGGAAGCAGAGAGTGGGGATAAATGAGTGCTCTTCTGGTTGACAATCAGTCACTAGTGGTGTGCCTCAGGGATCGGTGTTGGGACCCCAATTATTTACAATTTATATCGATGATTTGGAGTTGGGGACCACGTGTAGGGTGTTAAAGTTTGCAGATGACACTAAGATGAGTGGCAGAGCAAAGTGTGCAGATGACTGTGAAACTTTGCAGAGGAACATAGATACATTGAGTGAGTGGGCAAAGGTCTGGCAGATGGAATACAATGTTAATAAATGTGAAGTTATTCATTTCGGTAGGAGTAACAGTAAAAAGGATTATTACTTGAATGGTAAAAAGTTGCAGCATGCTGCTATGCAGAGGGACCTGGGTGTCCTTGTGCATGAATCGCAAAAGGTTGGTCTGCAGGTACAGCAAGTAATTAGGAAGGCAAATGGAATTTTGTCCTTCATTGCGAAAGGGATTGAGTTTAAAAGCAGAGAGGTTATGTTGCAGCTGTATAAGGTACTGGTGAGGCCGCACCTGGAGTACTGTGTGCAGTTTTGGTCTCCTTACTTGAGAAAGGATGTACTGGCACTGGAGAGGGTGCAGAGGAGGTTCACTAGGTTGATTCCAGAGTGGAGGGGGTTGGCTTATGAGGAGAGACTGAGTAGATTGGGATTATATTCATTGGAATTCAGAAGAATGAGGGGGGATCTTATAGAAACTGAAATTGAAATATTATAGAAATTGAAATATTCTTCTGTCACTCTCTGTCCCTTGGGCAGTCCGTTTGTGTGTGTGTCTGTGCATGTCGGTCTCTGTGTGTCTGTGTGTCTCTGTGTGTCTGTGCATGTCGGTCTCTGTGTCTGTGTGTCTGTGCATGTCGGTCTGTGTGTGTGGTTCTCTGTGTGTGGGTGTGTGTGTCTTAGCCTGTTTCTCTCTCCTCTCTCAGAACCTCAGTAAAACTCCACATACATCAATTTGCTATTTTAATTTGGCTGCTTTTGGTGATACCACAACTGCAGAGGGTGCACTTCCTTCTGCAGGCTGGTAGGAAACCCATATCCCGCTCTTTAACGGCATATTCTGTCTGCTTTGTATACTAAATTGATTAATCCCTAATAATTGATCAAATCTGACATTGATTACTGTTTGAAAGTCTCCAGGTTTACTTTCCTCCCAGGGCTGATTAAAAGTTCGAGTTTCCCTCAGTGTGTTGGAAATATCAAACCCTGATCCCACACCCAGTAAAGTATTTTACATGATGGGACGCTGCAAATGTTGTTATACTCAGTGCGCACGGTACCTTCATGTTGTAATAAGATGTTATAATCTCTATTCAGATAACTCTCATGCCACAGGGGCAAAATTTCACTGGGTCAACATTCTGACCAAACACTAAAACATTACAGAAAGCGAAGCTCACAAATTCAACACAAGTTTCCTTTTCTGTGTCTCGCTGGTCTGTTCTGATTTTCTGTTGGGTGACATCAGTCTAGATTTTGTGTTCAGACCTGAACCCACAAACGTATAACTCAGAGGCAGGATTATTACCCACTGAGCTACAGCTGGCTCCAATGTTCCCAGAAAATTTAGTTGTTGTGCACGGCAAGTTTTTTTTGTCCCACGTGCAGTCCCTTTAAATTTTTAAGAATCTTCGAAGACGTGTGTTATTTATCAGGGAACAGGACCTGCGTGGCACCTTCCAGGCTGCTGCACACAGCTTTGCAGGGACACTGACCGACACTCTCCATCCCAATCTCTTCCTCTCTGGTAATCTCTCCCCATTGCGATCCTTCCCTCTCTCTGTTA
Organism: Heterodontus francisci; assembly: GCF_036365525.1. Classification (NCBI taxonomy): domain Eukaryota; kingdom Metazoa; phylum Chordata; class Chondrichthyes; order Heterodontiformes; family Heterodontidae; genus Heterodontus; species Heterodontus francisci. The sequence goes on from NC_090415.1 coordinate 4,879,282, forward strand.
TTCCCTCTCTATATCTATCCCTGTCTTTCTCACTGTTACTCTCTCCATCTGGATGGAGGAGGAGAAAGAGAGGCATATACAGAGGCAGCTTTACTCGGTATCTAACCCCACACTGTACCTGTCCTGCGAGTGTTTTATAGAACAGAGAGGACAGAGATTTGCTCTGTAGATAACTCCATTCTGTACTTGGCTTGGCAGCATTTGAAGGGACAGTTTAGACAGAGCTTTACTCTGTATCCCTGGAATTTTGAAGTGTCAGGGGTGTTTAGTTTAGTTTAATTTAGAGATTCAGCACTGAAACAGGCCCTTCGGCCCACCGGGTCTGTGCCGACCATCAACCACCCATTTCTACTAATCCTACACTAATTCCATATTCCTACCACATCCCCACCTGTCCCCATATTTCCCTACCACCTACCTATACTAGGGGCAATTGCTAATGGCCAATTTACCGATCAACCTGCAAGTCTTTGGCATGTGGGAGGAAACCGGAGCACCCGGAGGAAACCCACGCAGACACAGGGAGAACTTGCAAACTCCACACGGGCAGTACCCAGAATTGAACCCGGGTCGCTGGAGCTGTGAGGCTGCGGTGCTAACCACTGCGCCACTGTGCTGGGTGAATTGATCAAAGTTTACAAGACAATACTGGAAACTGATGGGGTAGATAGAGAGAAACTCTTCTCACTGGTTGGAGGAGTCTCTGACGAGGGGCACAGTCGAAAAATCGAACATTAGTCGAAGACCCTTTCAAGGGTGAAATTTATTAACACTTCTACACACAAAGGATGGTGGAATTTTGGAATTGTCTTCCACAAATGACCCCTCCCTATCTCTGCAATCTCCTCCAGCTCCACAATCCACCAATATCTGCCATCCTCTAATTCTGGCCTCTTGAACATCCCCAATTTGAATCGTTCCAGCATTGGTGGCCGTGCCTTCAAGCTGCCAAGGCCCTAACTCTGGAATTCCTTTCCTAAACCTCACCATCTCACTAACTCTCTTTCCTCTTTGAAGATTCTCCCTCAAACCAACCTCTGACCAGGTTTTTGGTCATCTGGTCTAATATCTCCTGAAGTGACTCAGTGTCAAATTTTTATTTTCCTGATTCATTTGTTGGATGTGTGCGTTAGTGGCCAGGACAGCATTTATTGCCCATTCACAATTGCCCTTGAGAAGGTGGTGTTGAGCCTCCTTCTTGAACCGCTGCAGTCCATGTGGGGTAGGTACACCCACAGTGCTGTTAGGAAGGGAGATCCAGGATTTTGACCCAGTCACAGTGAAGGAGCAGCGATATAGTTCCAAGTCAGGATGGTGTGTGACTTAAGGGAAACTTGCAGGTGGTGGTGTTCCCATACGTGTTTCCTGTTTGTTTGCTCTCTCTCCCCCTCCTTCTTTCTAGACCTCCCTGTCCTCCTGTCCCTCTGTGTTATGAGAACCTAAGAACAGAAGGAAGTGGGTGCAGGAACAGAGAGACCTGGGGATGTCTGTGCACAAATTGAAGGTGGCAGAGCTAGTTGAGAAAGTGGTTAAAAGGCATATGGGATGCTAGGCTTTGTAAATAGAGGCTTAGAGTATAAAAGCAAGGAGGTTATGATGAAGCTTTGTAAAACACTGCTTCATCCTCAACTAGTATTGTGTCCAATTCTGGACACCGTACTTTCGGAAGGATGTGGGGGCTTTAGAGAGGATGCAGAAAAGACTCACGAGCAAGGTTCCAGGGATGAGGGACTTCAGTTACCTGGATAGATTGGAGAAACTGGTGTTGTTCTCCATAGAGAAGAGAAACTTGAGATGAGATTTGATAGAGGTGTTCAAAATCATGAGGGGTCCTGACAGAGTAGATGTAGGAGTAGGAATGCAGCACATAGGACATTCCAGACCCATTTCTGTTCAGTGATTACTTAAACAAGTGAATTGACCATTTAATATTTTTAACTTACTTAACCCTTGCGTTCCCACAAAGATCAAGCGAGCAAATTCAACAGTGGTCACTTTGACTTCATCCCATCGTGTCTTATGTACATTCTGACAGGATAGCAGGTATAACTGTAGTCATAAAATTCAGCTGAAAATTGATCAGTTACATTGTTATTTCAGTCCATATTTACAGTACACACGGTACCTTACTGTTGTAATAAAGTCATATAGTGTCTATTCATCCCACTGGGGCAAAATGCCACTGGCTCAACATTCTCACCAAATACTAAAGCATTCCACAATGCAAGACTCACAAATTCAACACAAGTTTCCTTTTCTGAGTCTCGCTGGTCTGTTCTGATTCTCTGAGGGATTACTGATGCTTATCCTCCACATGAGCAGTCGTCCTAATCCCGTGTGCCTGTCCTGCTCCCAAACCCGGCATCCGCTTACATTAAGGCAAGTGATACAGGAGCGTCTCAGTGACTGAGGCAGGTGAGTCTTGAGGCTGAGCCGGGCACAGCCGGGTTAATCCGACACTCCAGGGAATGTTTAAACGGAGCTTTACTCTGTATCGAAGATATGCTGTACCTTCTCTGAGAGTGTGCGATGAGGCAGTGTAGACGAGGTGAGTTATTCCTTACCCATTTTAAACATGGAGAAGTGAATATCCAAGAGATTGTTTTAAATGTGATGAGGGTTTCTGCCTCTACCACCCTTTCAGGCAGTGAGTTCCAGACACCCACCAGCCACTGGGTAAAGAAACTATTGTTGTGTTTCGTTCTGTTAAGTTTGATGTCAATGTTTCCCCAGGATGTTGACGCTGGGGGATTCAGCGATGGGATAATGCTTTGAATGCCAAGGGGAGGTGGTTGGATTCTCTCTTGATGCAGATGGTCATTGCCTGGCACTTGTGTGACGTGAATGTTACTTGTCACTGGTCGGCCCAAACCTGAATGTTGTCCGGGTCTTGGTGCATGTGGCTCTGGATTGCTTCATTATCTGAGGCAAAATACTGTGGATGCTGGAAATCTGGAAAGCATCGAGCTGAATCACTAACTCTGTTTCTCTCTCCACAGATGCTGCTTGACCTGCTCAGTATTTAAAGCACTTTCTGCTGGGATCTCAGCTGAAGATGGCTGGGCTGAGGTCACTACCCTGATAAACTCCTGCAGTGATGTCCTGGGACTGAGATGATTGACTTCCAACAACCACAACCATCTTCCTTTGTGCTCGGTATGATTCCAACCAGTGGAGAGATTTCCCCCGATTCCCACTGACTTCAGTTTTACTCGGGTTCCTCGATACCACACTCGGTCAAACGCTGCCTTGATGTTAAGGTCAGTCTCTCTTCCCAGTAGCAGACAGGAGTGAATCGTTCCCTTTGACCCGTTGTACACTGAACAAGCTGTGCTTCTTCACAGCCTGATACAGGACTGTACACGGCCGATTAATGTAGCCCATCAAACACTCCCAGAGCAGGTTCAGCACAGCTTAGGAACAGAGTACAGTTCCTTCAACATTCTCTCTCTGTCTCTCCCTCCTGCTATCTCTGACATTAGGAGAGAGACAGAGGGAGAGAGGGTTAGATATGAAGGCAGAGAGAGGGCTGTAGAGAGGGACAAATTTGGAGAGAGAGAGGTTGTTGAGGTGGATGAAAAGGATAATGTAAGATATATTAATTTGATGTAATCCTTCACTGCTGTGGACATAAACATATTGGAGATAGATATGGAGAGAAAAAAACATCGGGAGAGGGGGAAATGTAGATGAAGTTGGGGCCCAGGCGGATACTTTTGATGATCCAGAAGGAATAGCCTGCATTTTAAACATCCAGCAAGCTATTCCACTGTGGGAGCCATCACACCCAAACAGACATAGACACACACAAACACACACAGAAACACCCACACAATGATATTGGCTGTGCAAATTTCATGCTGGTTTATTGGTTAATTTTTAAATCTGTGATTGATAGATTCTTGTTAACCTAAGGTATTAAGAGATAAGGGGCAAAGGCAGGATATATGGTGTAAGTTACATCACAGATCAGCCAAGATCACATTGGATGCCGGAACAGGGCTGTGTGGTTGAATTGCATCTTCCTCTTCCAATATCCCCTGTGAAGTATCCTTCTATCTCTTTTAGTCACCCTGTCAGTCCATGTCTCTCTGTTTCTCTCTTTCTGTCTCTCTCTCTCTCTGTCTCTATCGGACAGTGTAGAGTGAGATTCACTCTGTATCCACCCCATGATGTTCCTGCCCTGGGAGTGTGTGATGGGACAGTGTAGAGGGAAATTTACTCTGTGTCAAACCCAACATTGTGCTTGGCTTGGGAATATTTAATGGGACAGTGTAGCTGGAGATTTACTCTGTATCCCTGGAATTTTGAAGGCTCAGGTGTGATTTGATGATTGTTTTCAAGATAATAAGGGAAACTGATAGGGTGGACAGAGAGTAACAATTCCCACTGGCTGCAGAGTCTAGAACATGGGGGCATAGTCTAAAAATATAAACCTCGTCTAAAAACCTTTCAGGAGTGAAATGAAGAAACACTTCAACACACCAGGTGTGGTATCAGTTTGAAACTCTCTTCCACAATCAGCAATTGATGCTGACACACTTGTTAATTTTTAAATCTGAGTTTGATAGATTTTTGTTAACCAAAGGTATTAAGGGACAAAGATAGGTACATGGAGTGAGATCACACATCAGCCATGAGCTCCTTGAATGACAGAACAGGGTTGAGGGGCTAAATGGCCTCCTCCTCTTCCTCTGTCCCATGACAAATATCCTGCGATCACTCTCTGTGTCTTGGTCTCTGTCTCCCTCTTTGTCTCTCTTTCTGTCTGTCTCTCTCTCTCTCCTCTCATCTGTGGAAATCCACACACATCAGTCAGCCATTTTAGGTTCATTTTCAGTGGCCATTTTATGTCACCACAACACTGGGACATTTATCGCTGTCGATCCCAAACCATCTCTCTTTGTAGTCTATTTGTGTTCTCCTCACAGCTTATTGTCCCACCTAACCTAGTATCTCTCTCCTTTGCTCCGTCTCACTCACGCACTCTCCCCCATCTCTCTCCCCCCATTTCTCTCTCCACCTCTGCCACCCCCCCACCACCACTCTGCAATCTCTCTTTAAGTGTCCTGTTATCACATCCTTTATTACAGATTCGAACATTTTCCCTTTGACTGATGTTAGACGAACAGGTCTTTAGTTCCCCATTTTCTCTCTCCTTCCTTTTGTAAATAGTGGGGTTACATTTGCTACCTTCTAATCTGCCTCTCTCACACTGCCTCTGTCCCTCGCTATCTGTCTTTCCCACCCCCTCTCTCTCTCTCGCTCTCCCTCTCTCTCTTTTTCTCTCTCTCGCTCGATCTCTCCCTCTCTCTACCTCTGTCCGCGTCTCAATTTGTGCCTCCCTCACACCATCTCTCCCGCTCTCTGTCTCTCTCTAGCTCTCTGTCTGCCTCTCTATGTCTGCCTCTCTGTGTCGTCTTCTCTCTCTGTGCCTCTCTCAATCTCTATATGTCTCTCCCCCAGCACTCTCTCTGTGTCTCTACCTCTCTCTCTCAACCTCTGTCCATGTCTCAATTTGTGCCTCCCTCACACCATCGCTCCCTCTCGCTCTGTCTCTCTCTAGCTCTCTGTCTGCCTCTCTCTCCCTCTCTCTGCCTCCCTCTCTCTGCCTCCCTCTCTCTGCCTCCCTCTCTCTGCCTCTCTCTCTCTGCCTCTCTCTCTCCGTCTCTCCCTCTCTCTCTCTTTCGCTGCCTCTGTCAATCTCTCAGTTTGTGTCTCCCCCCACACCATCTCTCCCTCCCTCTCTCTCTGTCTCTCTCTGCCTCTCTCTCTCTGCCTCTCTCTCTCCGTCTCTCCCTCTCTCTCTCTTTCGCTGCCTCTGTCCACGTCTCAGTTTGTGCCTCCCCCACACCATCTCTCCCTCTCTCTCTCCCTCCCTCTCTCCCTTCCTCTCTCCCTCCCTCTCTGTCTCTGTCTCAGAGTTACAGCTCAGATGATTAACCTCTTTATCCATGTGTTATGAACACGGGACTTTGTCTCTCTCCCATTTTCTAGGATGTTGCCAGGACTGGAGAATTGTAGCTATGAGGATAGGCAGGGGTTGTTGTCCTTGGAACAGAGAAGGCTGAGGGGAGATCTGATTGAAATGTACAAAATGTTGAGGGTCCTGGATAGAGTGGAGGTGAAGGGCAGAGAACCATAGCAGAAAGGTCAGTGACGAGGGGGCATAGATTTAAAGTGATTGGTAGAAAAATTAGAGGTGAGTTGAGGAAAATCTTTTTCACCCAGAGGGTCGTGATGGTCTGGAACTCACTGCCTGAAAGGGTAGTTGAGGCAGAGACCCTCAACTCATTCAGAAGGAGTCTGTATGGGCACCTCAAGTGCGGTAAGCTGCAGAGCTCGGACCAAATGCTGGAAGGTGGGATGAGAATAGGTTGATCGTTTTTCGGCTGGCACAGAGAGAATGGGTGAAGTGGCCGCTTTCAGTGCCTGAAAATTTCTATGTTGCCCTCGCCAAATCTATTTTTCCCTTTGTTACCCTCTGAATCCCAGTCTCTCCCTCTCTGTTACCCTCTGAATCCCAGTCTCTCCCTCTCCGTTACCCTCTGAATCCCAGACTCTCCCTCTCTGTTACTCTCTGAATCCCAGTCTCTCCCTCTCCGTTACCCTCTGAATCCCAGACTCTCCCTCTCTGTTACTCTCTGAATCCCAGTCTCTCCCTCTCTGTTACCCCCTGAATTGCAGTCTCTCCCTCTCTGTTACCCTCTGAATCCCAGTCTCTCCCTCTCCGTTACCCTCTGAATCCCAGACTCTCCCTCTCTGTTACCCCCTGAATTGAAGTCTCTCCCTCTCTGTTACCCTCTGAATCCCAGACTCTCCCTCTCTGTTACCCTCTGAATCCCAGTCTCTCCCCTCTGTTACTCTCTGAATCCCAGTCTCTCCCCCTCTGTTACCCTCTGAATCCCAGTCTCTCCCCCTCTGTTACTCTCTGAATCCCATTCTCTCCCTCTCTGTTAACATCTGAATCCCAGTCTCTCCCCCTCTGTTACCCTCTGAATCCCAGTCTCTCCCTCTCTGTTACCCTCAGAATCCCAGTCTCTCCCCCTCTGTTACTCTCTGAATCCCAGTCTCTCCCTCTATGTTTCCCTCTGAATCCCAGACTCTCCCTCTCTGTTACCCTGTGAATCCCAGTCTCTCCCTCTCCGTTACCCTCTGAATCCCAGACTCTCCCTCTCTCTTACCCTCTGAGTCCCCATCTCTCCCTCTCCGTTACCCTGTGAATCCCAGACTCTCCCTCTCTCTTACCCTCTGAATCCCAATCTCTCCCTCTCTGTTACCCTCTGAATCCCAGACTCTCCCCTCTGTTACCCTCTGAATCCCAGACTCTCCCTCTCTGTTACCCTCTGAATCCCAGACTCTCCCCTCTGTTACCTTCTGAATCCCAGACTCTCCCCTCTGTTACCCTCTGAATCCCAGACTCTCCCTCTCTGTTACCCTCTGAATCCCAGACTCTCCCCTCTGTTACCCTCTGAATCCCAGACTCTCCCTCTCTCTGACCCTCTGAGTCCCAGTCTCTCCCTCTCTCTGACCCTCTGAGTCCCAGACTCTCCCTCTCTGTTACCCTCTGAATCCCAGTCTCTCCCTCTCTGTTACCCTCTGAATCCCAGTCTCTCCCTCTCTGTTACCCTCTGAGTCCCAGTCTCTCCCTCTCCGTTACCCTCTGAATCCCAGTCTCTCCCTCTCTGTTACCTGACCAGAGCTTTATAAATGTTCAGCGCACCCTCTCGGCTTTAGTACTCACTGTATACAGTGTAAATTGTGGTATTCCCCAGGGGTTTTGATTAGGACCACTGATCTTATTGATATATGAATGACTTAGAATTTTTTTTTAGAACATTACAGCGCAGTACAGGCCCTTCGGCCCTCGATGTTGCGCCGACCTGTGAAACCATCTGACCTACACTATTCCATTTTCATCCATATGTCCATCCAATGACCACTTAAATGCCCTTAAAGTTGGCGAGTCTACTACTGTTGCAGGCAGGGCGTTCAACGCCCCTACTACTCTCTGAGTAAAGAAACTACCTCTGACATCTGTCCTATATCTATCACCCCTCAACTTAAAGCTATGTCCCCTCGTGTTTGCCATCACCATCCGAGGAAAAAGACTCTCACCATCCACCCTATCTAACCCTCTGATTATCTTACTTAGACTTGGGTTTACAGGGAATAACTTCAACATTGTGCCATTTGCAATGTAATAAACAGTGAAGGGAATAGGAGTAGACTTCAGGAGGATAGAGGCAGTCTGGTGAAATGGTCAGACAACATAGCAGGTTAACTTCAATGCTGAGAAATGTAAAATGATGCATTTTGGAAGGAAGGCTGAGGAGAAGCGATATAAACTAAATGGTACAATGTTAAAATGGGTGCAGGGACAGAGAGATCTGGAATTTCATTTGTGTCACTTTTTACATCTAAAAGATTCAATTTGGGGCTTGCAATCTCTAAGTTGAATTTAGCTTTATCCTGAAAAGTGTTAGCAAACATGTTGGGAAATGTGTCAAAAGCTGTTTCCATTCAGACATTCCTGCATTGTGGAAGTGTGAGCTGTCTTTGCAGAGACAGGAAATAGAGTTGTTTGAATGGACCTGCAGGTTTTAGTTGATGCAATAAGGTGAGAATTTGAATTGTGTCCCTTGCAGATACACAGAATTGAAGGTATTTACACAACACCACATGAAGTAGTTTACCAATGTCTGACAAACTTCAAAGACTTCAAACACATGGAAGAAGAGGCGAAGGGAACAATATACAAAACCTGAGACCGTCAGACAACAGCAGTAGGAAAATGAATCTCTTTTTATGGGTTTTAATTTGAAGGCCTGAGCTGATGATTGAAAAAGCAGGAGTTCAAATCCCACACAGGGCAGTTGTGAATTTCAATTCTATTTTTTCTTTCAAAAAACATAAATCTGGAGTTAAAAAGCCTCTAGGTTGGAATGATTCACTCCTGTCTACTAGTGCAAAGCCCGTGTGTGTTTCAGTTTTGTTGTATTTATTAATGATTTAAGATGATGTGGTAGAATGCAACATACCCAAGTTTACCAATGACACAAAAATAGGCAGCATTGTAAGCAGTGTAGCTGGAAGCATCAAATTACAAAGAGATATTAATATCTTAAATAAATGGGCAAAACTGTGGTAGTTAGATTTCAATGTCAGCAAAAAAAGACTAGAACAGAGTACTTTATAAATGGTGAAAAGCTAGAAACACTGGAGGTTCAAAGAGACTTTGGGGGGGTCCATGTCCATTTGAGTGCAGTGTAGATTTACCAGAATGATAACTGGACTCCAAGGGTTAAATTACGAGGTGATATTACACAAACTAGGGATTTATTGCCTGGAATTTAGGAGGATCAAGGTGATTTGTTCAAAGATGTAGAGATATTAAGGGGAACTGATGGGGTAGTTTGGGAGAAACTATTTCAGCAGCTTGGGAACATAGGAACAGGAGTAGGCCATTCAGCCCATCGAGCCTGTTCTGCCATTCAATACGATCATGGCTGATCATCCACTTCAATGCCTTTTTCCCAGACTGAGCTTCCACAGCCCACTGGGGTAGAGAATTCCAAAGATTCACAACACTCTGAGTAAAAATCCGCCACTCCAGGCTAAAGGTGGTAGTAGTTTGGAACGTATCTTCTGCACGCAAACATTGATGCAAAATCAATTGTCATTTTTAAATCGAAGGTTGATCTCATCAAATGCCTTTTGAAAATTGAAATATTCTTCTTTCGCTCTCTGTCCCTGAGTCACTCTGTTTCTGTGTGTGTGTGTGTTTCTGTGTGTGTGTGTTTCTGTGTGTGTGTGTTTGTGTGTGTGTGTGTTTCTGTGTTTCTGTGTCTGTGTTTCTGTGTCTGTGTGTTTCTGTGTCTGTGTGTTTCTGTGTTTCTGTGTCTGTGTTTCTGTGTCTGTGTGTTTCTGTGTGTGTTTCTGTGTGTGTTTCTGTGTGTGTGTTTCTGTGTGTGTGTTTCTGTGTGTGTGTTTCTGTGTGTGTGTGTGTCTATGTCTGTTTCTCTCTCCTCTCTCAGACCCTTTGTAAAGCTCCACATACATCAGTTTGCCATTTGAAGTCAGCTGCTTTTGGTTTCACCGCATCTGCAGAGGTTGCACTTCCTTATGCAGGCTGGTTAGAAACATGTATTGCGCAGTTGGCTCCAATGTTCCCGTGAAAATTTAGATGTTGTGCGTGCCCAGTTTTTTTAACGTGAGCTGTCCCTTGAAATCTTTGAAGAATCTTTGAAGACGTGTGCTATTTATTGTGGAACAGGATCTGCGTGGGACCTTTGAGGCTGCTGCACGCAGATTTGCAGGAACATTGACCAACACTCTCCATCCCAATCTCTTCCTCTTTCTCTCTGGTACTCTCTCCCCATTGCAATCCTTCCCTCTCTCTCTTATTCTCCATATCTATCCCTGTTCTTTCTCACTGTTACTCTCTCCATCTGGATGGAGGAGGAGAAAGAGAGGCATATACAGAGGCAGCTTTACTCTGTATCAAACCCCACAGTGTACCTGCTCCCTAGTTCTAGACTTCCCCACAAGGGGAACATCCTCCCAGCATCCGCCCTGTAAAGTCCCCTCAGAATCTTGTATGTTTCAATAAGATCACCTCTCATTCTTCTAAACTCCAATGAGTATAGGCCCAACCTGTTCCACCATTCCTCAAAGATAACCCCTTCATCCCAGGAATCAGCCGAGTGAACCTTCTCTGAACTGATTCCAATGCATCCAGGCCTGACCATTTATCCACTTTCAAAGCTGCCAAACACCTTCATATTTCCCCTCTCACTCTGTTTATCCCTCCAATATTTCACACTCCTCCTCTTTAACTACAATCTCTGTATCGTTCCCACTCTTTTATAAAGACGGACACAGAGAATTCATTAAGAACCATTCCCACATCTCCCACCTCCACAGGTAGGAGGAAGGAGGAGAGGCAATCTAAACTAAAGGATATAGTTATAAAGGGGCTAACATTCTCTGCCTCTTCCTTTGATCTAATATAATCCTTGATTTCTATCATTAACAATGGTTGGAACAATTTACTGAGGTTCTGTCAAAGCTTACTCACATTCTTTATCTGTGTCTCTCTGTCCCAGAGAGATGGTGAAGAAACTATTGATGTGTTTCGTTCAGCTAAGTTCCTGGTCAATGTTTCCCCAGGATGTTGACGCTGGGTGATTCAGCGATGGGACAATGCTTTGAATGCCAAGGGGAGGTGGTTGGATTCTCTCTTGTTGCAGATGGTCATTGCCTGGCACTTGTGTGATGTGAATGTTACTTGTCACTGGTCGGCCCAAACCTGAATGTTGTCTGGGTCTCGGTGCATGTGGCTCTGGATTGCTTCATTATCTGAGGCAAAATACTGTGGATGCTGGAAATCTGGAAAGCATCGAGCTGAATCACTAACTCTGTTTCTCTCTCCACAGATGCTGCTTGACCTGCTCAGTATTTCCAGCATTCTCTCCTGGGATCTCAGCTGAAGATGGCTGGGCCTCGGACACTAACCTGAGGAACTCCTGCAGTGATGTCCTGGGACTGAGATGATTGACCTCCAACAACCACAACCATCTTCCTTTGTGCTCGGTATGAGTCCAACCAGCAGATTCCCACTGACTTCAGTTTTACTCGGGCTCCTCGATGTCACACTCGGTCAAACGCTGCCTTGATGTTAAGGTCAGTCTCTCTTCCCAGTAGCAGACAGGAGTGAATCGTTCCCTTTGACCCGTTGTACACTGAACAAGCTGTGTTTCTTCACAGCCTGATACAGGACTGTACACGGCCGATTAATGTAGCCCATCAAACACTCCCAGAGCAGGTTCAGCACAGCTTAGGAATAGAGTACAGTTCCTTCAATATTCTCACTCTGTCTTCCTCTCTCTGTCTCTCCCTCCTGCTATCTCTGACACGAGGAGAGAGACAGAGGGAGAGAGGGTTAGATATGCAGACAGAGAGAGTGTTGTGGGGAGGGACGAGGTTGGAGAGAGAGAGATTGCGGGGTCGATTGAAAGGGAGAATGTAAGAGAAATTAATTTGATGTAATCCTTCACAAACATTTAAGAGCTAGGTATGGAGACAGAAACATCGGGAGAGATCTCTGTCTCTCTCTCTGTCTCTCCATCTGTCTTTCCCTCCCTGTCACTCCCTCTCTCTGCTTCTATCTCTGTCTCTGCCACTCTCTCTGTCTCTCTCTCTCTGTCTCTCCATCTGTCTTTCCCTCCCTGTCACTCCCTCTCTCTCCTTCTATCTCTGTCTCTCTATCTCTCTGTCCCTCCATCTGTCTTTCCCTCCCTGACACTCCCTCTCTCTCCTTCTATCTGTATCACTGCCTCTCTCTCTCGCTGTCCTCCATCTGTCTTTCCCTCTCTGTCACTCCCTCTCTCTCCTTCTTTCTCTGTCTCTCTCTCTATCCCTCCATCTGTCCGACCTCCCTGTCACTCCATCTCTCTCCTTCCAACTCTGCCTCTCTCTCTGTCTGTCTTTCCCTCTCTGTCTCTCCTTCTCTCTCTCTCTGTCTCTCCATCTGTCCTCACCCACCCCTCACTCCCTCCCTCTCCTTCTATCTCTCTCTCTGCCTCACTCTCTGTCTCTCTCTCTGTCCCTCCAGCTGTCTTTCCCTCTCTGTCTCTCCGTCTTTCTCCGTCTATCTCTGTCTCTGCCTGTCTCTCTGTCTCTCTCTCTGTCCCTCCATCTGACTTTCCCTCTCTGTCTCTCCCTCTCTCTCCTTCTATCTCTGTCTCTCTCTCTGTCTCTCTATCAGTCTTTCCCTCTCGGTATCTCCCTCTCTCTCCTTCTCTCTCTGTCTCTGCCTCTCTCTCTGTCTCTCCCTCTGTCCCTCCATCTGTCTTTCCCTCTCTGTCACTCCCTCTCTTTCCTTCTATCTCTGTTTCTCTCTCTGTTCCACCATTTCTCTTGCCCTCTCTGTCACTCCCTCTCTCCTTCTCTCTGTCTGTCCCTCTCTCTCCTTCTCTCTCTCTCTCTGTCCCTCCAGCTGTCTCCCCCCCGCCCCCCCAGCCACTCCCTCTCTCTCCTTCTATCTCTCTCCTTCTATCTCTCTCCTTCTATCTCTCTCTCTGCCTCTCTCTCTGCCTCTCTCTCTGTCTCTCTCTCTGTCCCTCCATCTGTCTTTCCCTCTCTATCACTCCCTCTCTCTTCTTCTATCTCTGTCTCTCTCTCTGCTATCACTGACACTAGGAGAGAGACAGAGGGAGGGAGGCTTCGATATGAAGGCATAGAGAGAGCTGTCGAGAGGGACAAACTTGGAGTGAGAGAGATTGTTGAGGTGGATGAAGAGGATAATGTAAGATATATTAATTTGATGTAATCCTTCACTGCTGTGCACACAAACTTATTTGAGATATGGATGGAGAGAAAGAAAACATCGGGAGGGGGAGAAATGGAGATGAAGTTGGGGCCCAGGCGGATACTTTTGATGATCCAGAAGGAATAGCCTCCATTTTAAATAGTCAGCAAGCTGACTACCCACCCCCCTCCCCCACACCGTCACTCCATCTCTCTCCTTCTATCTCGGTCTCTGTCTCTCTCTCTCTGTCTCTCTCTCTATCCCTCCATCTGCCTTTCTCTCTCTGTCACTCCCTGTCTCTCCTTCCATCTCTGCCTCTCTCTCTCTGTCCCTACATCTGTCTACCCCCCACCTCACTCCCCGTCACTCGATCTCTCTCCTTTGATCTATGTCTCTGCCTCTCTCTGTCTCTCTCTCTATCCCTCCATCTTTCCTTCAGTCCCTGTCACTCCATCTCTCTCCCTGTCTCTCTCTCTCTCTCTGTCCCTCCATCTGTCTTTCCCTCCCTGACACTCCCTCTCTCTCCTTCTCTCTCTGTCTCACTCTCTGCCCCTCCATGTGTCTTTCCCACGCTGTCTCTCTCTCTCTCTCTTTCCAACTGCCTTTCCCTCTCTGTCTCTCCCTCTCTCTCCTTCTTTCTCTGTCTCTCTCTCTCTCTGTCCCTCCATCTGTCTTTCCCTCTCTGTCTCTCCCTCTCTCTCCTTCTCCCTCTGTCTCTCTCTCTCTCTCTCTTTCCATCTGTCTTTCCCTCCCTGTCACACCCTCTCTCTTCTTCCATCTCTGCCTCTCTCTCTGTCTCTCCAACTGCCTTTCCCTCTCTGTCTCTCCCTCTCTCTCCTTCTTTCTCTGTCTCTCTCTCTGTCCCTCCATCAGTCTTTCCCTCTCTGTCTCTCCCTCTCTCTCCTTCTCTCTATGTCTCTCTCTTTATCCCTCCATCTGTCCTTCCCTCTATGTCACTCCATTCTCTCCTTCTATCTCTGTCTCTGCCTCTCTCTCTGTCTCTCTCTCTATCCCTCCATCTGTCCTTCACTCCCTGTTATTCCCTCTCTCTCCTTCTCTCTCTGTCTCACTCTCTGCCCCTCCATGTGTCTTTCCCACGCTGTCTCTCTCTCTCTCTCTTTCCATCTGTCTTTCCCTCTCTGTCTCTCCCTCTCTCTCCTTCCATCTCTGCCTCTCTCTCTGTCTCTCCAACTGCCTTTCCCTCTCTGTCTCTCCCTCTCTCTCCTTCTTTCTCTGTCTCTCTCTCTCTCTGTCCCTCCATCTGTCTTTCCCTGTCTGTCTCTCCCTCTCTCTCCTTCTATCTCTGTCTCTCTCTGTCTCTCCATCAGTCTTTCCCTCTCTGTCTCTCCCTCTCTCTCCTTCTCTCTATGTCTCTCTCTTTATCCCTCCATCTGTCCTTCCCTCTATGTCACTCCATTCTCTCCTTCTATCTCTGTCTCTGCCTCTCTCTCTGTCTCTCTCTCTATCCCTCCATCTGTCCTTCACTCCCTGTTATTCCCTCTCTCTCCTTCTCTCTCTGTCTCACTCTCTGCCCCTCCATGTGTCTTTCCCACGCTGTCTCTCTCTCTCTCTCTTTCCATCTGTCTTTCCCTCTCTGTCTCTCCCTCTCTCTCCTTCCATCTCTGCCTCTCTCTCTGTCTCTCCAACTGCCTTTCCCTCTCTGTCTCTCCCTCTCTCTCCTTCTTTCTCTGTCTCTCTCTCTCTCTGTCCCTCCATCTGTCTTTCCCTCTCTGTCTCTCCCTCTCTCTCCTTCTCCCTCTGTCTCTCTCTCTCTCTCTCTTTCCATCTGTCTTTCCCTCCCTGTCACACCCTCTCTCTCCTTCCATCTCTGCCTCTCTCTCTGTCTCTCCAACTGCCTTTCCCTCTCTGTCTCTCCCTCTCTCTCCTTCTTTCTCTGTCTCTCTCTCTGTCCCTCCATCTGTCTTTCCCTCTCTGTCTCTCCCTCTCTCTCCTTCTATCTCTGTCTCTCTCTCTCTGTCTCTCCATCAGTCTTTCCCTCTCTGTCTCTCCCTCTCTCTCCTTCTCTCTATGTCTCTCTCTTTATCCCTCCATCTGTCCTTCCCTCTATGTCACTCCATTCTCTCCTTCTATCTCTGTCTCTGTCTCTCTCTCTATCCCTCCATCTGTCCTTCCCTCCCTGTCACTCCCTCTCTCTCCGTCCACCTCTGCCTCTCTCTCCCTCTGTCTCTCCATCTGTATTTCCCTCTCTGTCACTCCCTCTCTGTCCTTCTCTCTCTGTTTCTCTCTCTATCCCTCCATCTGTCCTTCCCTCCGTCACTCCCTCTCTGTCCTTCTCTCTCTGTTTCTCTCTCTATCCCTCCATCTGTCCTTCCCTCCGTCACTCCATCTCTCTCCTTCTTTCTCTGTCTCTCTCTCTGTCCCTCTCTCTCCTTCCATCTTTGCTTCTCTCTCTCTGTCTCTCCAACTGCCTTTGCCTTTGTTTCTCTCCCACTCCCTCCTTCTCTGCCTCTCTCTCTGTCACTCCCTCTCTCTCCTTCTATCGCTGTCTCTCTCTCTATCCCTCTATCCCTCCATCTGTCCTTCCCTCCCTGTCTCTCCATCTCTCTCCTTCTCTCTCTGTCTCTCACTCTGTCCCTCGATCTGTCTTTGGCTCCCTGTCACTCCCTCGCTCTCCTTCTCTCTCTGTCTCTCTCACTCTGTCCCTCCATCTGTCTTTTCCTCCCTGACTCTCACTCTCTCTCCTTCTCTCTCTGTCTCTCTCTCTGTCCCTCCATCTGTCTTTCCCTCTCTGTCACTCCCTCTCTCTCCTTCTTTCTCTGTCTCTCCATCTGTCTTTCCCTCTCTGTCAATCCCTCTCGGTCCTTCTCTATCTGTTTCTCTCTCTATCCCTCCATCTGTCCTTCCTGCCGTCACTCCATCGAGAGGGCTGTGGAGAGGGACAAACTTGGAGAGAGAGCGAGATTGTTGAGTTGGATGAAGAGGATAATGTAAGATATATTAATTTGATTTAATCCTTCACTGCTGTGTACACAAACATATTTGAGATCGGTATGGAGAGAAAAAAAAACATCGGGAGAGGGAGGAATGTAGATGAGGTTGGGGCCCAGGCGGACACTTTTGATGATCCAGAAGAAATAGCCTCCATTTTAAATATTCAGCCAGCTATTCCACTGTGGGAACCATCACACCCTCATGATATTGTTTGTGGAAATTTCATGCTGGTTTATTGGTTAATTTTTAAACCTGTGATTGATAGATTCTTGTTAACCAAAGGTATTAAGAGATAAAGGGCAAAGGCAGGATTTATGGTGTAAGTGACATCACAGATCAGCCAAGATCACATTGAATGCAGGAAAAGAGTTGTGGGGTTAAATTGCATCTTCCTCTTCCAGTATCCCCTGTGAAGTATCCTTCCATCTCTTTTAGTCACCCTGTCAGTCCATATCTCTCTGTTTCTCTCTTTCTGTCTTTCTCTCTGTCTCTATCAGACAGTGTAGAGTGAGATTCACTCTGTATCCACCCCATGATGTTCCTGCCCTGGGAGTGTGTGATGGGACAGTGTAGAGGGAAATTTACTCTGTGTCAAACCCAACATTGTGCTTGGCTTGGGAATGTTTAATGGGACAGTGTAGCTGGAGATTTACTCTGTATCCCTGGAATTTTGAAGGCTCAGGTGTGATTTGATGATTGTTTTCAAGATAATAAGGGAAACTGATGGGGTGGACAGAGAGTAACAATTCCCACTGGCTGCAGAGTCTAGAACATGGGGGCATAGTCTAAAAATATAAACCTCGTCTAAAAACCTTTCAGGAGTGAAATGAAGAAACACTTCAACACACTAGGTGTGGTATCAGTTTGAAACTCTCTTCCACAATCAGCAATTGATGCTGAGACACTTGTTAATTTTTAAATCTGAGTTTGATAGATTTTTGTTAACCAAAGGTATTAAGGGGCAAAGATAGGTACATGGAGTTAGATCACACATCAGCCATGAGCTCATTGAATGACAGAACAGGGTTGAGGGGCCAAATGGCCTCCTCCTCTTCCTCTGTCCTCCGACAAATATCCTGCTATCACTCTCTGTGTCTTGGTCCCTGTCTCCCTCTTTGTCTCTCTTTCTGTCTGTCTGTCTGTCTCTCTCTCTCTCCTCTCATCTGTGGAAATCCACACACATCAGTCAGCCATTTTAGGTTCATTTTCAGTGGCCATTTTATGTCACCACAACACTGGGACATTTATCGCTGTCTATCCCAAACCATCTCTCTTTGTAGTCTATTTGTGTTCTCCTCACAGCTTATTGTCCCACCTAACCTAGTATCTCTCTCCTTTGCTCCGTCTCACTCACGCACTCTCCCCCCCCTCTCTCCCCCCCATTTCTCTCTTCCCCCCCTCCCCCCGCAATCTCTCTTTAAGTGTCCTGTTATCACATCCTTTATTATAGATTCGAGCATTTTCCCAATGACTGATGTTAGACGAACAGGTCTTTAGTTCCCCATTTTCTCTCTCCTTCCTTTTGTAAATAGTGGGGTTACATTTGCTACCTTCTAATCTGCCTCTCTCACACTGCCTCTCTCACACTGCCTCTGTCCCTCGCTATCTATCTTTCCCCCCTCTCTCTCGCTCTATCCCTCCCTCTCTCTCTCTACCTCTGTCCACGTCTCAATTTGTGCCTCCCTCACACCATCTCTCCCTCCCTCTCTCCCTCCCTCTCTCTCCCTCTCTCTCTCTCTCTTTCTCCCTCTCTGTCTCTGTCTCAGAGTAACAGCTCAGATGATTAACCTCTTTATCCATGTGTTATGAACACGGGACTTTGTCTCTCTCCCATTTTCTAGGATGTTGCCAGGACTGGAGAATTGTAGCTATGAGGATAGGCAGGGGTTGTTGTCCTTGGAACAGAGAAGGCTGAGGGGAGATCTGATTGAAATGTACAAAATGTTGAGGGTCCTGGATAGAGTGGAGGTGAAGGGCAGAGAACCATAGCAGAAAGGTCAGTGACGAGGGGGCATAGATTTAAAGTGATTGGTCGATAAATTAGAGGGGAGTTGAGGAAAATCTTTTTCACCCAGAGGGTCGCGATGGTCTGGAACTCACTGCCTGAAAGGGTAGTTGAGGCAGAGACCCTCAACTCATTCAGAAGGAGTCTGGATAGGCACCTCAAGTGCGGTAAGCTGCAGCGCTCGGACCAAATGCTGGAAGGTGGGATGAGAATAGGTTGATCGTTTTTCGGCTGGCACAGAGAGAATGGGTGAAGTGGCCGCTTTCTGTGCCTTAAAATTTCTATGTTGCCCTCGCCAACTCTATTTTACCCTCTGTTACCCTCTGAATCTCAGTCTCTCCCTCTCTGTTACCCTCTGAATCCCTGTCTCTCCCTCTCTGTTACCCTCTGAATTCCAGTCTCTCCCTCTCTGTTTCCCTCTGAATTCCAGTCTCTCCCTCTCTGTTACCCTCTGAATCCCAGTCTTTCCCTCTCTGTTACCCTCTGAATTCCAGTCTCACCCTCTCTGTTACCCTCTGAATCCCAGTCTCTCCCTCTCTGTCACCCTCTGAATCCCAGTCTCTGCCTCTCTGTTACCCTCTGAATTCCATCTCTCTCCTTCTCTCTCTGTCTCTCACTCTGTCCCTCCATCAGTCTTTCCCTCTCTGTCTCTCCATCTCTCTCCTTCTCTCTCTGTCTTTGCCTCTCTCTCTGTCTCGCTCTCTGTCACTCCATCTGTTTTTCCCTCTCTGTCTCTCCCTCTCTCTCCTTCAATCTCTGTCTCTCTCTCTCTGTCTCTCCATCTGTCTTTCCCTCCCTGACTCTCCCTCTTTCTCCTTCTCTCTCTGTCTCTACCTCTCTCTCTGTCCGTCCATCTGTCAAAGAACAGTACAGCACAGGAACAGGCCATTCGGCCCTCCAAGCCTGCGCCGATCTTGATGCCTGCCTAAACTAAAACCTTCTGCACTTCCGGGGTCCGTATCCCTCTATTCCCATCCTATTCATGTATTTGTCAAGATGTCTCTTAAACGTCTCTATGGTACCTGCTTCCACCACCTCCCCCGGCAACAACTTCCAGGCACTCACCACCCTCTGTGTAAAAAACTTGCCTCGTACATCCCCTCTAAACTTTGCCCCTCTCACCTTAAACCTCTATCTCCTAGTAACTGACTCTTCCACCCTGGGAAAAAGCTTCTGACTATCCACTCTGTCCATGCCACTTATAACTTTGTAAACCTCTATCATGTCGCCCCTCCACCTCCGTCGTTCCAGTGAAAACAATCCGAGTTTATCCAACCTCTCCTCACAGCTAATGCCCTCCAGACCAGGCAACATCCTGGTAAACCTCCTCTGTACCCTCTCCAAAGCCTCCACGTCCTTCTGGTAGTGTGGTGACCAGAATTACACGCAATATTCTAAGTGTGGCCTGACTAAAGTTCAGTACAGCTGCAGCATGACCTGCCTATTTTTATACTCTGTGCCCCGACCGATGAAGGCAAGCATGCCGTATGCCTTCTTGACTACCTTATCCACCTGCGTTGCCACTTTCAGTGACCTGTGGACCTGTACGCCCAGATCTCTCTGCCTGTCAATACTCCGAAGGGTTCTGCCATTTACTGTATACTTCCCACCTGCATTAGACCTTCAGAAATGCATTACCTCACATTTGTCCGAATTAAACTCCATCTGCCATTTCTCCGCCCAAGTCTCCAACCGATCTATATCCTGCTGTATCCTCTGACAATCCTCATCACTATCCGCAACTCCACCAACCTTTGTGTCGTCCGCAAACTGACTAATCAGACCAGCTACATTTTCCTCCAAATCATTTATATATCCTACAAACAGCAAAGGTCCCAGCACTGATCCCTGCGGAACACCACTAGTCACATCCCTCCATTCAGAAAAACACCCTTCCACTGCTACCCTCTGTCTTCTATGACTGAGCCAGTTCTGTATCCATCTTGCAGCCAGTTCTGTATCCATTTTGTCTTTCCCTCCCTGTCACTCCCTCTCTTTCCTTCCATCTCTGCCTCTTTCTCTGTCTCTCCATCTCTATTGCCCTCTCTGTCTCTCCCTCTCTCTCCTTCCAGCTCTGTCTTTCTCTCTCTCTCCATCTGTCTTTCCCTCTCGGTCTATCCCTCTCTCTACTTCTCTCTCTCTCTGTCTCTCACTCTGTCCCTCCATCTGTCTTTCCCTCCCTGTCACTCCCTCTCTCTCCTTCTATCTCTGTCTCTCTCACTATCCCTCCATCTGTCCTTCCCTCCCTGTCATTCCATTTCTCTCCTTCTCTCTCTGTCTCTCTCTCTCTGTCCCTCCATCTGGCTTTCCCTCCCTGACACTCCCTCTCTCTCCTTCTCTCTCTGTCTCTCTCTCTGTCCCTCCAACTGTCTTTCCCTCCCTGTCACTCCCTCTCGGTCCTTCTATCTCTGTCTCTCTCTCTCTGTCTCTCCATCTGGCTTTCCCTCTCTGTCACTCCCTCTCTCTCCTTCTATCTCTGTCTCTCTCTCTCGCTATCCCTCCATCTGTCCTTCCCTCCCTGTCACTCCATCTCTCTCCCTGTCTCTCTCTCTCTGTCCCTCCATCTGTCTTTCCCTCCCGAACACTCCCTCTCTCTCCTTCCATCTTCCCCTGTCTCTCTCTGTCTCTCCGTCTGTCTTTCCCTCTCTGTCTCTCCCTCTCCCTCCTTCTATCTCCGTCTCTCTCTCTCTGTCTCTCCGTCTGTCTTTCCCTCCCCTGTCACTCCCTCTCTCTCCTTCCATCTCTGTCTCTCTGTTCCTCCATCTGTCTTTCCCTATCTCTCCTATCTCTGTCCCTCTCTCTCTGTCTCCATTTTAAATATTCAGCAAGCTATTCCACTGTGGGAGCCATCACACCCTCATGATATTGTTTGTGGAAATTTCATGCTGGCAAAGACAGGATATATGGTGTAAGTTACATCACAGATCAGCCAAGATCACATTGAATGCTGGAACAGAGTTGTGGGGTTAAATTGCATCCTCCTCTTCCAATATCCCCTGTGAAGTATCCTTCTATCTCTTTTAGTCACCCTGTCAGTCCATGTCTCTCTGTTTCTCTTTTTCTCTCTCTCTCTCTGTCTCTATCGGACAGTGTAGAGTGAGATTCACTCTGTATCCACCCCATGATGTTCCTGCCCTGGGAGTGTGTGATGGGACAGTGTAGAGGGAAATTTACTCTGTGTCAAACCCAACCTTGTGCTTGGCTTGGGAATATTTAATGGGACAGTGTAGCTGGAGATTTACTCTGTATCCCTGGAATTTTGAAGGCTCAGGTGTGATTTGATGATTGTTTTCAAGATAATAAGGGAAACTGATAGGGTGGACAGAGAGTAACAATTCCCACTGGCTGCAGAGTCTAGAACATGGGGGCAGAGTCTAAAAATATAAACCTAGTCTAAAAACCTTTCAGGAGTGAAATGAAGAAACACTTCAACACACCAGGTGTGGTATCAGTTTGGAACTCTCTTCCACAAAAAGCAATTGATGCTGAGACACTTGTAAATTTTTAAATCTGAGTTTGATAGATTTTTATGAAATCTCTCTGTCACTCCCTATCTCTTCTCCCATCTCTGCCTCTCTCTCTCTCTGTCTCTCCATCTGTCTTTCCATCTCTGTTGCTCTCATTCTCTCCTTCTCTCTCTGTCTCTCCCTCCTGCTATCTCTGACACTAGGACAGAGACAGAGGGAGAGAGGGTTAGTTATGAAGGCAGAGAGAGGGCTGTCGAGAGGGACAACGTTGGAGAGAGAGTGATTGTTGAGGTGGATGAAAAGGATAATGTAAGATATTTTAATTTGATGTAATCCTTCACTGCTGTGGACACAAACATATAAGAGATAGATATGGAGAGAAAAAAACATCGGGAGCGGGGGAAATGTCGATGATGTTGGGGCCCAGGCAGATACTTTTGATGATCCAGAAGAAATAGCCTCCATTTTAAACATCCAGCAAGCTATTCCACTGTGGGAGCCATCACACCCTCATGATATTGTTTGTGGAAATTTCATGCTGGATTATTGGTTAATTTTTAAACCTGTGATTGATAGATTCTTGTTAAACAAAGATAGTAAGAGATAAGGGGCAAAGGCAGGATATATGGTGTAAGATAGATCACAGATCAGCCAAGATCTCATTGAATGCCGGAACAGGGTTGTGGGGTTAAATTACATCCAATATCCGATGTTAAATATCCTTCTTTCTCTGTCAGTCACCCTGTCAGTCTATGTCTCTCTGTCTAAACTAAATGGTACAATGTTAAAATGGGTGAAGGAACAGAGAATCCTTCCCCATCCAGGAGCTGACAGTCTCTCTCTCTCTCTCTCTACCCCCTCTCTCACTCCCCCCTTTTTACTCTCTCTCTTTCTCTTTCAATCCTGATCCTGACTTTTCTCGGAATCCTTCTTGGTTGAATAGTACCCTGAAATGTTTCAGTCTCACTGTTACAAGGAACAAGTCACATTTCTGTGGTATTTTCGATATCTTAATGATTCAATTTGGAGCTTGGATTGTGTCAGGTAAATGTGGTTTCTCATTCAGACATTTCTGCATTGTGGAACTGTCAGTTATCTGTGCAGGGACAGGATATCGGGGTGTCTGAATGGAGTTGAAGATTTTGGTTGCTTGAATAGGGTGTGAATTAGATTGTGGATTGTGTCCCTGAAGGTATTTGAGCCGATGACCTGAGAGAATGAAGTGGTTTACCAATGTCTGAATAACATCAAAGTCTTCAGACACATGAAAGAACAAGATTGGAGACACTACACAAAAGCTGAGACAGTCAGGTCACAACAGGAGGAAGGTGAATGTCTTTTACAGTTTGTAATCTGAAAGCCTGAGGTAATGACTGAAAAAGTCGGAGTTCAAATCCCACATTGGGCTCTTGTGAATTTGAATTTCTCTGAAAATAAAAAATAACTCTGGAATAATAAATCCTCCAGGATGAAATGATTCAGTCTCACTGCTCTGACACTGATTTACCTTCAAGTAGCGTTTTCCAGTCCACCTTTTCTAAATCGCCTTCCACCGGCCCAGCTTCATTCCCTAAAACTAAGTGTCAAACTGACCCATCTCTTGTTGACCTTGCTACGTACTGGCCTAAAAAACTTCCCCTGAATGTATATTTAGAATTCTGTATCCTTGATACCTTTTACACTAGTCTCAGTTATCAATGCACTAGTTAGGTCTGCACTAGACCCTGTCTCTGTTTATATTACACATGGACCTGTCTCTGCTATAAAAATGGTTTAAAAAGTGGAGAGCAAACCCTCCAATTTATACACTAGATCCGAAGAAATAGGAGCAGGAGTAGGCCATTCAGCCTCTTGAGCCTGTTCTGTCAGTCAATATGATCATGATTGATCTGATAGTGACTTTAACTCCATTTTCCTGCCTGCCCCCCATAACCCTTGACTCCCTTGTAAATTCATTGACCCAACCTCCACTGCTCTCTGGGGAAGAGAATTCCAAAGCCTAACCAACCTCTGGGAGAAAGAAGTCTTCCTTAGCTCAGTCTTAAATGGCAGACCCTTTATTTTTAAACGGTGCCCCCTAGTTCAAGACTCCTCCACAAGGGAAACATCCTCCCAACATCCGCCCTGTCAAGTCCCCTCAGAATCTTGTATGTTTCAATAAGATCACCTGTCATTCTTCTAAACTCCAATGAGTATAGGCCCAACCTGTTCAACTATTCCTCATAAGATAACCCCTTCATCCCAGGAATCAGCCGAGTGAACCTTCTCTGAACTGATTCCAATGCATCCAGGCCTGACCATTTATTCACTTTCAAAGATGCTAAACACCTTAATATTTTCCTCTCACCCTGTTTATCCCATCCAATATTTCACACTCCTCCTCTTTAACTACAATGTCTGCATAGTTCCCCCTCTTTTATAAAGACGGACACAGAGAATTCATTAAGAACCGTGCCCACATCTCCCACCTCCATACACACATTCCCTTTTTGGTCACTAATACTCTATCCTTAGTTATCCTCTTGCTCTTCATGTATTTATAAAACATCTTTGTGCTTTCCTTGATTTTACTTGGTAATATTATTTTCCGACTATCTTTTTGCTTTCCTAATTTTCTTTTTAATTTCACCCCTGCACTTTCTTCACTCCTCTCAGCTTTCTGTGGGATTGAGCTCTCGGTATCTGACATAAGTTTCCCTTTTGTGCCTTATTCTTCCTGGTTTGATTCTTGCTATCTAAGGGGCTCTAGATTTGTCTAGATTTGTTTGTCTTTGTGGGAAAATATTTGTTCTCAACCCTCTCAGGGAGTCGAGGGTTCTGCAGAGCAGGCCTGAAAGAGGAGTTGAGTGTTGGGACAGATCAGTCATGATCTTATTGAATGGCAGGGCAGGCTCGAGGGGCTGAATGGCCTACTCCTGCTCCTACTTCTTGTGTTCTTGTGTCCAGTTCAATATCTCCTTTAGTGACTTGGTGCCAAATGGTTATTATTTTTTATTCATTTGTTGGATGTGTTCATTACTGGCTCTGCCAGCATTTTATTGCCCATCACCAATTGCCGTTGAACCTTCTTGAACCGCTGCAGTCCATGTGGGGTAGGTACACCCACAGTGCTGTTAGGAAGTGAGATCCAGGATTTTGACCTAGTGACAGTGAAGGAATGGTGATATAGTTCCAAGTCAGGATGGTGTGAGACTGGAAGGGAAACTTGCAGGTGGTGGTGTTCCCATATGTGTTTCCTGTTTGTTTGCTCTCTCTCCCCCTCATTATTTCTAGACCTCCCTGTCCTCCTGTCCCTCTCTGTCATGGGAACTTAAGAACAGAAGGAAGTGGGTGCAGGAACAGAGAGACCTGGGGATGACTGTGCACAAATTGAAGGTGGCAGAGCTAGTTGAGAAAGTGGTTAAAAGGCGTATGGGATCCTAGGCTTTGTAAATAGAGGCTTAGAGTATAAAAGCAAGGAGGTTATGATGAAGCTTTATAAAACACTGCTTCATCCTCATCTAGTATTGTGTCCAATTCTGGACACCGTGCTTTAGGTAGGATGTGGAGGCATTAGAGAGGATGCAGAAAAGATTCACGAGCAAGGTTCCAGGATGAGGGACTTCAGTTGTGTGGATAGATTGGAGAAACTGGTGTTGTTCTCTGTATCTTTCTTCCTCTCTCTATCTCTCCCTCCTGCTATCTCTGACACGAGGAGAGAGACAGAGGGAGAGGGGGTTAGTTATGAAGCCAGGAGAAAAAGACCAACAAATTCAGCAACCATTTCAGTTGGAGAAAAGCCAATAACAATCACAATCTGTTGGAGGGACGGGAAATCGTTAACGAAGGGACAGAGTATCTGATCACACCCGGGATGGTGTAATGAATGCCAACAAAGCCCCATTTCAGCCTGCAATATGAAAAGGAGGGAGAGAGAGCTGAGAGGCAATGAGTTAATTTTGACTGAGTTAATGAGGGGGCAATGGCGTCCTGCGGCTCCCACAATGCCCCGCGGGTGGGAAAGGCCCCTATCTGCGGTACAGGCCGCGCTGCACTCTGGGAGGATGCTCCGCACATGCGCATCCCCACAAGAGCGTAAACCGCCGCTTTTTTATATTGTCCCCCGGCTCAGACGTTCAACTTTCCTCCATTGAGATCGACAGCTGAAGCCGCTTCTCCTTTTCCTTTCAGCTGCTGTTTGCGGAAATAAGCGGCCGGCGGGTGACGTCACGCAAACATGGCGGCTGATGACACCCCCCTCCCGCCAGGGCGTCAGTGAGGTCTCATTGGCTGCCTCGCCCCACGTGTCTGGAGGTCAAGGGGTCAAAAGCTGCCTCTTGCCTCCGCGCAGCCGCGGTTTGGGCGACTTGTGACCACGCCCCTGGGGTGGGGGAGGGGGATCAGCACCAGACTCTTAAAGGGACCCTGCACCACCAGAACTGTCCCAAACTCTTAAAGGGACCCAACATGGACAGAAAGAGCAAGAGAGTTGGAGAGCAAGTAAAAGAGAGGGAAATAGAAAAGAGAGAGTGATGGGGAGAGAGAGAGAGGAAGAACTGAGCTTGAAAGAATCATAGAGAGATGGAGAGACTGAGAGAAAATAGGTGAGAGGGAGAGAGTGAGAGAGCAAGAGATGGTGAGAAATGGAGGGAGAATCTCCTCAATTGGACAGAGATGGAGAGAGAGTGATAGAGAGATGGAGAGACTGAGAGAAAATAGGTGAGAGGGAGAGAGGGAGAGAGCAAGAGATGGTGAGAAATGGAGGGAGAATCTCCTCAATTGGACAGAGATGGAGAGAGAGTGATAGAGAGATGGAGAGACTGAGAGAAAATAGGTGAGAGGGAGAGAGGGAGAGAGCAAGAGATGGTGAGAAATGGAGGGAGAATCTCCTCAATTGGACAGAGATGGAGAGAGAGTGATAGAGAGATGGAGAGACTGAGAGAAAATAGGTGAGAGGGAGAGAGGGAGAGAGCAAGAGATGGTGAGAAATGGAGGGAGAATCTCCTCAATTGGACAGAGATGGAGAGAGAGTGATGGAGAGACTGAGAGAAAATAGGTGAGAGGGAGAGAGTGAGAGAGCAAGAGAAATGGAGCGAGAATCTCCTCAATTGGACAGAGATGGAGAGAGAGTGATAGAGAGATGGAGAGACTGAGAGAAAATAGGTGAGAGGGAGAGAGCAAGAGATGGTGAGAAATGGAGGGAGAATCTCCTCAATTGGACAGAGATGGAGACAGAGTGATAGAGAGATGGAGAGACTGAGAGAAAATAGGTGAGAGGGAGAGAGTGAGAGAGCAAGAGATGGTGAGAAATGGAGGGAGAATCTCCTCAATTGGACTGAGATGGAGACAGAGTGATAGAGAGATGGAGAGACTGAGAGAAAATAGGTGAGAGGGAGAGAGTGAGAGAGCAAGAGATGGTGAGAAATGGAGGGAGAATCTCCTCAATTGGACAGAGATGGAGAGAGAGTGATGGAGAGATGTGAAGAGAGATCCAAGAGAAAGGAAGGTGGAGAGTGAGGGAGAGGTAGAGTTTGAGAGTGAGGAAACCGATAAATGGAAAGATAAAGGTGAGGAGAGAGTAACAGAGCAGAAGAGAGAGAGAGAGAGATGGAGAGAGAGTGTGGGAAGGAAAATGAGAAATTAGAGGAAAAGAGCAGACACAGGGTGTACAGAAAGTGTGAAAAATGAATGAGAGATAGAGTGTCCGTCAGAGAGAGAGGGAAAGTCCGGGATATATGTGGGTAGAGAGAGAGGCAGATAGTGTGTGTGTGTGTGAGAGAGAGAGAGACATCAGCACACGTTCACAGTAAAGAAAGTCTCGCCATGTCAAACAGTCATTTAATTGGGTACACAACCAGACAAAAGTAACTTTATCCTCGGGAGAATGAGTGGAGTCAGACATATAAAAACAGATTGCAGGTTAATGCCCAGATAAGCTTGATTAAAGATTAAAAGTTGCAGAGAGAAATCACCCAGTAATCCTAGTTGCAACCCATTGGACTCAATACAATGGTCCAAAAATATTATCACTGCCAATCAAACAATTTCATCAGCTCAACAGCAAACAGTGAAATGATCCACAAACTGCAGTGTTCAATGATTCAAGGAAGATTACAGAGCATGAGAGAGAACATAAAGACAGACACAGAGTATTTGTTTAGCTTCTCTGCCATTGTCCTATGATGAGAGGCTGAGTAAATAGGACCTGTATTCTCTGCAGTTTAGAAGAATGAGAGGTGATCTCATTGAAACATATCAGATTCTAAAGGGACTGGATAGGGTGGACACTGAGAGATTATTTCCACTGGTCGGGAAATGAAAGTCTCCCTTATCCCTTCCTAACCAGCTTATCCACCTGTCCTGTCAGCCTCAGGAATCAGTGAACATTCACTCCAAGGTCCCGCTGTTCACAGACACAGAGATAATGTTGGAGACAGTCATGTTGTGAGGTTAGATCAAAAGTGCAAATGACAAATGTTATCATAGTTTGATGTAATCCTGTGCACACAGAGGTACAAGAAATAGGTGTAGAGTGTGAAACACCAGGAGAGAGGGAGGAATATAGATGGAGAGAGGGTAACAGTGAGAAAGGGAGAGATATGCATGGAGAGAGAAGTGGAGAGCTACTCTTACTGGTAATCTCTCTCCATCTCCGTCTTCCCCTCTCTCTTACTCACTCAATCAATCACTAGTTCCCCTCTCTGCTACTCTCTCCTTGTTTATTTCTCTCTCTGTACCCTCTTAATCTCAATCTCTCACTGTGTCATACCTTCCAGGATGCTGCACACAGCTTTGCGGGAATGCTGACCGACACTCTCCATCCCAATCTCGTCCTCTTTCTCTCTGGTAATCTCTCCCCATTGCTATCCTTCCCTCTCCCTGTTCTTCCCTCTCTATATCTATCCCTGTCTTTCTCACTGTTACTCTCTCCATCTGGATGGAGGAGCAGAAAGAG
Organism: Heterodontus francisci; assembly: GCF_036365525.1. Classification (NCBI taxonomy): domain Eukaryota; kingdom Metazoa; phylum Chordata; class Chondrichthyes; order Heterodontiformes; family Heterodontidae; genus Heterodontus; species Heterodontus francisci. Next base: position 4,907,952 of record NC_090415.1, read on the forward strand.
AGGCATATAGAGAGGCAGCTTTACTCTGTATCTAACCCCACACTGTACCTTCCCTGGGAGTGTTTTATAGAACAGAGAAGACAGAGCTTTACTCAATAGCTAACTAATAGCTTGGCAGCATTTGATGGGACAGTGTAGACGGAGCTTTACTCTGTATCCCTGGAATTTAGAAGGGTAAGGGGTGATCTGATCAAAGTTTAAAGTGGTGGATGGTGTACCAATCAGGTGGAGTGCTTTGTCCTGGATGGTGTCGAGCCTCTGGAGTGTTGTAGATGTTACACTCATCCAGGCAAGTGGAGAGATCCCATCACACACCTGACTTGTGTCTTGTAGGTGGTTGAAAGGCTTTGGGGAGTCAGGGGGTGAGTCACTTGTAGCCACAGTACTGATGTGATTACTTCAGCTCAGTTCCTGGTCAATGTCTCCCTAGGATGTTGATGCTGGGGGATTCAGCGATGGGATAATGCTTTGAATGCCATGGGGAGGTGGTTGGATTCTCTCTTGTTACAGATGGTCATTGCCTGTCTGTGTGTGTTTTTCTGTGCTCTGGGACCAATTTCCTCAATGGGAGGTCAGAATGCTGCCTCATAACTGACTAGTTCACGAAAGGAATGCTGATGGAATGAACGGGACAGGGACAGAGTGGATACAACATTGGCTAAGGGACAGGACACAGAGAGTAGTGGTGAATGGTTGCTTCAGACTGGAGGGCGGTATCTTTGACTGACATAATCTTATACACTTCTATTCAATCTCCCCTCTATCTACTTTCTTCTAAGGAGATCAAACCCAGCTTTTCCAACCTAACCTTGTAGCTAAAATCCCCCATCTCTGAAACCATTCTGGTAAATCTCTGCACCCTCTCAAGGAACCTCACATCCTTCCTAAAGTGTGGTGACCAGAACTGGACACAATTCTCCAGTCGGGGCCGAAATAGAGCTTTATAAATGTTCAGCATAACCTCCCTGCTTTTGTACTGACTGTATACAGTGTACATTGTGGGACAGTGGTATTCCCCAGGGGTTTGGATTAGGATCACTGATCTTTTTGATATATATTAATGACTTGGACTTGGGTTTACAGGGCATAACTTCAACATTACACCATCTGCAATGTAATAAACAGAGAAGGGAATAGTAGTAGTAAATCTCTGTCTTCTCTGTTCTATAAAACACTGTCAGGGCAGGTACAGTGTGGGGTTCAGGAGGATAGAGGCAGTCTGGTGAAATGGTCAGACACATGGCAGCTTAACTTCAATGCTGAGAAATGTAAAATGATGCATTTAGGAAGGAAGACTGAGGAGAAGCGATATAAACTAAATAGCACAATGTTAAGATGGGTGCTGGTTCAGAGAGATCGGGAATCTGGAGAGATCTGTGTCAGTTTTTATATCTGAAAGATTCAATTTGGGGCTTCGAGTCTTGTCAGTTGAATTGAGCTTCATCCTGAAAAGTGTCAGCAAACATGTTGGGAAATGTGTCAAAAGCTGTTTCCATTCAGACATTCCTGCATTGTGGAAGTGTGAGCTGTCTTTGCAGAGACAGGAAATAGAGTTGTTTGAATGGACCTGCAGGTTTTAGTTGATGCAATAAGGTGAGAATTTGAATTGTGTCCCTTCCAGATACACAGAATTGAAGGTATTTACAAAACACCACATGAGGTAGTTTACCAATGTCTGACAAACTTCAAAGACTTCAAACACATGGAAGAAGAGGCGAAGGGAACAATATACAAAACCTCAGACAGTCAGACAACAGCAGTAGGAAAATGAATCTCTTTTTATGGGTTCCCAGACTGAGTTTCCACAGCCCACTGGAGTAGAGAATTCCAAAGATTCACAACCCTCTGAGTAAAGACATTTCTCCCCATCTCTGACCGAAGTGACTTCCCCCTGATTTTGAAATTGTGTCCCCTGGTTCTAGACTCCCGAACCAAAGGAGACATCTTACCTGCATCTAACCTGTCTATCCCTTTAAGTATTTAGTATGTTTCAATAAGATCACCTCTCATTCTTCTAAACTCCAATGAGTATAGGCCCAACCTGTTCAACCATTCCTCATAAGACAACCCCTTCATCCCAGGAATCAGCCGAGTGAACCTTCTCTGAACTGGTTCCAATGCATCCAGGCCTGACCATTTATCCACTTTCAAAGTTGCCAAACACCTTAATATTTCCCTCTCACTCTGTTTATCCCATCCAATATTTCACACTCCTCCTCTTTAACTACAATATCTGCATCGTTCCCCCTCGTTTATAAAGAGGGAGACAAAGTATTCATTAAGAACCATGCCCACATCTCCCACCTCCATACACACATTCCCTTTTTTGTCCCTAATACTCTATCCTTATTTATCCTCTTGCTCTTCATGTATTTATAAAACATCTTTGTGATTTCTTTGCTTTTACTGGTAATATTATTTTCCGGCCATTTCTTTGCTCTCCTAATTTGCTTTTTAATTTCACCCTTGTACTTTCTACACTCCTCTCAGCTTTCTGTTGTATTGAGCTCTCGGTATCTGACATCAGCTTCCCTCTTGTGCCTTATCGTACCCGGTTTGATCCTTGACATCCAAGGGGCTCTAGATTTGGGAGTACCACCCTGTTTGTCTTTGTGTGAACATATTTGATATCAACCCTTAGTAACTCTCACTGCTCTGACACTGATTGACCTTCAAGTAGCTGTTTCCAGTCCACTTTGCTAAAATCCCCCATCCCTGGATCCACCATCCCCTCTGCTCCCTACAGAGGACTCTCACATCCTTCTGAAAGTGTGGTCACCAGAATTGGATGCAGTGTTCTGGTCGTGGCCTAACCAGAGGTTTATAAACATACAGCATAACTTTCATGCTTTTGTACTCAAAATCTCTATTTATGAAGCCCAAGATCCCATATGCTTTGCTGACTACTTTCTCAATATGTCCTGCCACCTTCAAAGATGTATGTACATGTATCCCCAGGTCTCTCTGTCCCTGCACACTCCCTAGAACTGGGCCATTATGTCTGTATACCCTCTCCCTATCCCTTCTGCCCATCTCACATTTCCCTGTATTAAATTCCTTCTGCCACTTGTCTGCCCATTCTGCTCACCTATCGATGTCCTGTTGTAGTCGATTGATGTCATCAACACTGTTTACATCTCCTCCAAGTTTGTCATCTCCCCCTCTATCTCTCTCTCCCGCCTCTATCACCCTCTCCCCCCTCTATCTCCCTCTCTCCCCCTCTATCTCTCTCTCCCCCTCTATCTCTCTCTCCCCCCTCTATCTCTCTCTCCCCCCTCTATCTCTCTCTCCCCCCTCTATCTCTCTCTCCCCCCTCGATCTCTCTCTCCCCCCTCGATCTCTCTCAACCCCCTCGATCTCTCTCACCCCCCTCTATCTCTCTCTCCCCCCTCTATCTCTCTCTCCCCTCTCTATCTCTCTCTCCTCCCTCTATCTCTCTCTCCTCCCACTATCTCTCTCTACCCCAACTATCTCTCTCTACCCCAACTATCTCTCTCTACCCCAACTATCTCTCTCTACCCCAACTATCTCTCTCTAACCCCACTATCTCTCTCTAACCCCACTATCTCTCTCTCCCCCCACTATCTCTATCTCCACCCACTATCTCTCTCTCCCCCCACTATATCTCTCTCCCCCCACTATATCTCTCTCCCCCCACTATATCTCTCTCCCCCCACTATATCTCTCTCCCCCCACTATCTCTCTCTCCCCGCTCGATCTCTCTCACCCCGCTCTATCTCTCTCACCCCGCTCTATCTCTCTCACCACGCTCTATCTCTCTCTCCCCGCTCTATCTCTCTCTCCCCGCTCTATCTCTCTCTCTCCACCTCTATCTCTCTCTCCCCCTCTAACTCTCTCTCTCCCACTCTATCTCTCTTCCCCCTCTAACTCTCTTCCCCCTCTCTGTCCCTCCATCTGTCTTTCCCTCTCTGTCACTCCCTCTCTCTCCTTCTATCTCTGTCTCTCTCTCTCTGTCCCTCCACCTGTCTACCACCCCCCACCCCACCCCCCGTCACTCGATCTCTCTCCTTCGATCTCTGTCTCTCTCTCTCTGTCCCTCCATCTGTCTTTCCCTCCCTGACACTCCCTCTCTCTCCTTCTCTCTCTCTCTCTCTCTCTCCGTCCCTCCATCTTTCCCTTGCTGTCTCTCCCTCTCTCTCCTTCTATCTCTGTCTCTCTCCCTGTCCCTCCATCTGTCTTTCCCTCTCTGTCTCTCCCTCTCTCTCTGTCTCTTTCTCTCTGTCTCTCCATATGTCTTTCCCTCTCTGTCTATCCCTCTCTGACCTTGTATCTCTGTTTCCCTCTCTCTATCACTCCATCTGTCCTTCCATCTATGTCACTCCCCCTCTCTCTCCTTCTCTCTCTGCCTCTCTCTCTGTCTTTCCATCTTTCTTTCCCTCTCTGTCTCACTCTCCCTCCTTCCATCTCTGCCTCTCTCTCTCTCAGTCTTTCCATCTGTCTTTCCCTCCCTGTCACTCCCTCTCTCTCCTTCTATCTCTGTCTCTCACTCTCTGTCTCTCCATCTGTCCTTCCCTCCCTGTTACTCCATCTCTCTCCTCTCTCTGTCTCTCACTCTGTCCCTCCATCTGTCTTTCCCTCCCTGTTACTCCCTCTCTCTCCTTCCATCTCTGCATCTCTCTCTCTCTCTGTCTCTCCATCTGTCTTTCCCTCCCTGTTACTCCATCTCTCTCCTCTCTCTGTCTCTCACTCTGTCTCTCCATCTGTCTTTCCCTCCCTGTCACTCCATCTCTCTCCTTCCATCTCTGCATCTCTCTCTCTCTCTGTCTCTCCAACTGCCTTTCCCTCTCTGGTTGACTAACAGGAAGCAGAGAGTGGGGATAAATGAGTGCTATTCTGGTTGGCAATCAGTCACTAGTGGTGTGCCTCAGGGATCGGTATTGGGACCACAATTATTTACAATTTATATCGATGATTTGGAGTTGGGGACCACGTGTAGGTTGTTAAAGTTTGCAGATGACACTAAGATGAGTGGCAGAGCAAAGTGTGCAGATGACTGTGAAACTTTGCAGAGGAACATAGATACATTGAGTGAGTGGGCAAAGGTCTGGCAGATGGAATACAATGTTAATAAATGTGAAGTTATTCATTTCGGTAGGAGTAACAGTAAAAAGGATTATTACTTGAATGGTAAAAAGTTGCAGCATGCTGCTATGCAGAGGGACCTGGGTGTCCTTGTGCATGAATCGCAAAAGGTTGGTCTGCAGGTACAGCAAGTAATTAGGAAGGCAAATGGAATTTTGTCCTTCATTGCGAAAGGGATTGAGTTTAAAAGCAGAGAGGTTATGTTGCAGCTGTATAAGGTACTGGTGAGGCCGCACCTGGAGTACTGTGTGCAGTTTTGGTCTCCTTACTTGAGAAAGGATGTGCAGGCACTGGAGAGGGTGCAGAGGAGGTTCACTAGGTTGATTCCAGAGTTGAGGGGGTTGGCTGATGAGGAGAGACTGAGTAGATTGGGATTATATTCATTGGAATTCAGAAGAATGAGGGGGGATCTTATAGAAACAGAAATTGAAATATTCTTCTGTCACTCTCTGTCCCTTGGGCAGTCCGTTTGTGTGTGTGTCTGTGCATGTCGGTCTGTGTGTGTGGTTCTCTGTGTGTGTGGTTCTCTGTGTGCATGTGTGTGGTTCTCTGTGTGTGGGTGTGTGTCTGGCTGTCTGTGTCTTTGCCTGTTTCTCTCTCCTCTCTCAGAACCTCAGTAAAACTCCACATACATCAATTTGCTATTTTAATTTGGCTGCTTTTGGTGATACCACAACTGCAGAGGGTGCACTTCCTTCTGCAGGCTGGTAGGAAACCCATATCCCGCTCTTTAACGGCATATTCTGTCTGCTTTGTATACTAAATTGATTAATCCCTAATAATTGATCAAATCTGACATTGATTACTGTTTGAAAGTCTGCAGGTTTACTTTCCTCCCAGGGCTGATTAAAAGTTCGAGTTTCCCTCAGTGTGTTGGAAATATCAAACCCTGATCCCACACCCAGTAAAGTATTTTACATGATGGGACGCTGCAAATGTTGTTATACTCAGTGCGCACGGTACCTTCATGTTGTAATAAGATGTTATAATCTCTATTCAGATAACTCTCATGCCACAGGGGCAAAATTTCACTGGGTCAACATTCTGACCAAACACTAAAACATTACAGAAAGCGAGGCTCACAAATTCAACACAAGTTTCCTTTTCTGTGTCTCGCTGGTCTGTTCTGATTTTCTGTTGGGTGACATCAGCCTAGATTTTGTGTTCAGACCTGAACCCACAAACGTATAACTCAGAGGCAGGATTATTACCCACTGAGCTACAGCTGGCTCCAATGTTCCCAGAAAATTTAGTTGTTGTGCACGGCAAGTTTTTTTTGTCCCACGTGCAGTCCCTTTACATTTTTAAGAATCTTCGAAGACGTGTGTTATTTATCACGGAACAGGACCTGTGTGGTACCTTCCAGGCTGCTGCACACAGCTTTGCAGGAACACTGACCGACACTCTCCATCCCAATCTCTTCCTCTCTGGTAATCTCTTCCCATTGCTATCCTTCCCTCTCTCTGTTATTCCCTCTCTATATCTATCCCTGTCTTTCTCACTGTTACTCTCTCCATCTGGATGGAGGAGGAGAAAGAGAGGCATATATAGAGGCAGCTTTACTCGGTATCTAACCCCACACTGTACCTGTCCTGCGAGTGTTTTATAGAACAGAGAGGACAGAGACTTGCTCTGTAGATAACTCCATTCTGTACTTGCTTGGCAGCATTTGAAGGGACAGTTTAGACGGAGCTTTACTCTGTATCCCTGGAATTTTGAAGTGTAAGGGGTGTTTATTTCAGTTTGGTTTAGAGATACAGCACTTATACAGGCCCTTCGGCTCGCCCAGTCTGTGCCGGCCATCAACCACCCATTTTATACTAATCCTTTCAGGCAATGAGTTCCAGACACCCACCAGCCACTGGGTGAAGAAACTATTGATGTGTTTCGTTCTGTTAAGTTTGATGTCAATGTTTCCCCAGGATGTTGACGCTGGGGGATTCAGCGATGGGATAATGCTTTGAATGCCAAGGGGAGGTGGTTGGATTCTCTCTTGTTGCAGATGGTCATTGCCTGGCACTTGTGTGACGTGAATGTTACTTGTCACTGGTCGGCCCAAACCTGAATGTTGTCTGGGTCTTGGTGCATGTGGCTCTGGATTGCTTCATTATCTGAGGCAAAATACTGTGGATGCTGGAAATCAGGAAAGCATCGAGCTGAATCACTAACTCTGTTTCTCTCTCCACAGATGCTGCTTGACCTGCTCAGTATTTCCAGCATTCTCTCCTGGGATCTCAGCTGAAGATGGTTGGGCTGAGGACACTACCCTGATAAACTCCTGCAGTGATGTCCTGGGACTGAGATGATTGACCTCCAACAACCAAAACCATCTTCCTTTGTGCTCGGTATGATTCCAACCAGTGGAGAGATTTCCCCCGATTCCCACTGACTTCAGTTTTACTCGGGCTCCTCGATGTCACACTCGGTCAAACGCTGCCTTATTGTGAAGGTCAGTCTCTCTTCCCAGTAGCAGACAGGAGTGAATCGTTCCCTTTGACCCGTTGTACACTGAACAAGCTGTGCTTTTTCACAGCCTGATACAGGACTGTACACGGCCCATTAATGTAGCCCATCAAACACTCCCAGAGCAGGTTCAGCTCAGCTAAGGAACAGAGTACAGTTCCTTCAACATTCTCTCTCTGTCTCTCCCTCCTGCTATCTCTGACATTAGGAGAGAGACAGAGGGAGAGAGGGTTAGATATGAAGGCAGAGAGAGGGCTGTAGAGAGGGACAAAATTGGAGAGAGAGGTTGTTGAGGTGGATGAAAAGAAACACCCGCACAATGATATTGGTTGTGCAAATTTCATGCTGGTTTATTGGTTAATTTTTAAATCTGTGATTGATAGATTCCTGTTAACCAAAGGTATTAAGAGATAAGGGGCAAAGGCAGGACATATGGTGTAAGTTACATCACAGATCAGCCAAGATCTCATTTGATGCCGGAACAGAGTTGTGGAGTTAAATTGCATCCTCTTCTTCCAATATCTCCTGTTAAATATCCTTATTTCTCTGTCAGTCACCCTGTCAGTCCATGTCTCTCTGTTTCTCTTTTTCTGTCTCTCTCTCTGTCTCTATCAGACAGTGTAGAGTGAGATTCACTCTGTATCCACCCCATGATGTTCCTGCCCTGGGAGTGTGTGATGTGACAGCGTAGAGGGAAATTTACTCTGTGTCAAACCCAACATTGTGCTTGGCTTGGAAATGTTTAATGGGACAGTGTAGCTGGAGATTTACTCTGTATCCCTGGAATTTAGAAGGTTATGGGGTGATTTGATGAAGGTTTACAAAATAATAAGGGAAACTGATAGGGTGGACTGAGAGTAAATATTCCCACTGGCTGTGGAGTCAGGAACTTGGGGCATCGTCTGAAAATATAAACAGTGGCCACTTTGACTTCATCCCATCGTGTCGTATGTACATTCTCACATATAGCAGGTATAGCAGCACATATATAACAGGATTGCAGGTATAACTGTAGTCATAGTATTCAGCTGAAAATTGATCAGTTACATTGTTATTTCAGTCCATATTTACAGTACACACGGTACCTTACTGTTGTAATAAAGTCATATAGTGTCTATTCATCCCACTGGGGCAAAATGTCACTGGCTCAACATTCTCACCAAATACTAAAGCATTCCACAATGCAAGACTCTCAAATTCAACACAAGTTTCCTTTTCTGAGTCTCGCTGGTCTGTTCTGATTCTCTGAGGGATTACTGATGCTTATCCTCCACATGAGCAGTCGTCCTAATCCCGTGTGCCTGTCCTTCTCCCAAACCCGGCATCCGCTTACATTAAGGCAAGTGATACAGGAGCGTCTCAGTGACTGAGGCAGGTGAGTCTTGAGGCTGAGCAGGGGACAGTGAGGGAGGGAGAGATGGTGTGGGGGGAGGCACAAATTGAGACGTGGACAGAGTGAGAGACAGAGAGAGAAGGAGACAGATGGAGTGACAGGGAGGGAAGGACAGATGGAGATTTGGAGGGATAGAGAAAGAGATAGAGACAGAGAGAGAAACAGAGAGAGAAGGACAGAGAGGGAGTGACAGACAGGGAAAGGCAGTTGGAGGGACAGAGACAGAGACAGAGAGAGAAGGAGAGAGATGGAGTGACAGGGAGGAAAAGACAGATGGAGGGACAGAGTGAGAGACAGAGAGAGAAGGAGACAGATGGAGTGACAGGGAGGAAAAGACAGATGGAGGGACAGAGTGAGAGACAGAGAGAGAAGGAGACAGATGGAGTGACAGGGAGGGAAGGACAGATGGAGATTTGGAGGGATAGAGAAAGAGATAGAGATAGAAGGACAGAGAGGGAGTGTCAGAAAGGGAAAGAGAGATGGACAGATAGAGGGATAGAGAGAGAGACAGAGATAGATGGAGAGAGAGGGAGTGACAGAGACAGAGAGAGAGGCAGAGACGGAGAGAGAAGGAGAGAGTGGGAGAGAAACAGAGGCAAAGGCAGTTGGAGAGACAGAGAGAGAGAGAAGCAGAGATGGAAGGAGAGAGAGGGAGCGACAGAGAGGGAAAGACAGATGGAGGGAAAGAGAGAGAGACAGAGATAGAAGGAGAGAGATGGAGAGACAGGGAGGGAAGGACAGATGGAGGGATAGAGGGATAGAGAGAGAGACAGAGATAGAAGGACAGAGAGGGAGTGTCAGGGAGGGAAAGACAGATGGAGAGACAGAGAGAGAGACAGAGAGAGAAGGAGAGAGATGGAGTGACGGAGGGAAGGACAGATGGAGGGATAGAGAGAGAAACAGAGAGAGAAAGACAGAGAGGGAGTGACAGAGAGGGAAAGACAGATGGAGAGACAGAGAGAGAGAGGCAGAGGTGGAAGGAGAGAGAGGGAGTGACAGAGAGGGAAAGACAGATGGAGGGACAGGGAGAGAGACAGAGAGAGAGGCAGAGACAGGGAGAGAAGGAGAGAGAGGGAGAGACAGGGAGGGAAAGACAGATGGAGGGACAGAGAGAGAGACAGAGAGAGGAGAGAGAGGGAGTGTCAGGGACGGAAAGACAGATGGAGGGATAGAGAGAGAGACAGAGATAGATGGAGAGAGAGGGTGTGACAGAGAGACAGAGAGAGAAACAGAGAGAGAAGGACAGAGAGGGAGTGACAGACAGGGAAAGGCAGTTGGAGGGACAGAGACAGAGACAGAGAGAGAAGGAGAGAGATGGAGTGACAGGGAGGAAAAGACAGATGGAGGGACAGAGTGAGAGACAGAGAGAGAAGGAGACAGATGGAGTGAAAGGGAGGGAAGGACAGATGGAGAATTGGAGGGATAGAGAAAGCGACAGAGATAGAAGGACAGAGAGGGAGTGTCAGAAAGGGAAAGAGAGATGGAGAGATAGAGGGATAGAGAGAGAGACAGAGATAGATGGAAAGAGAGGGTGTGACAGAGAGACAGAGAGAGAGGCAGAGACGGAGAGAGAAGGAGAGAGTGGGAGAGAAAGAGAGGCAAAGGCAGTTGGAGAGACAGAGAGAGAGAGAAGCAAAGATGGAAGGAGAGAGAAGGAGTGACAAGGAGGGAATGACAGATGGAAAGACAGAGAAAGGGAGAGACAGAGAAAGAGGGAGAGAGAAGGAGAGACAGAAATGGAGGAGAGAGAGGGAGGGAAAGACAGATGGAAAGACAGAGAGAGAGAGAGAGACGGAGATAGAAGGAGAGAGAGGGAGAGACAGAGAGGGAAAGGCAGATGGAGAGACATAGAGAGAGACAGAGATAGAAGGAGAGAGAGAGAGTGTCAGGGAGGGAAAGACAGATGGAGAGACAGAGAGAGAGAGATAGAAGGAGAGAGAGGGAGGGAAGGACCGACGGAGGGATCGAGAGAGAGAGACAGAGATAGGAGAGGGAGAGGCAGAGAGGGAAAGACAGATGGAGAGACAGATAGAGAGAGGCAGAGATGGAAGGAGAGGAAGGGAGTGATAGGGAGGGAAAGACAGATGGAGAGACAGAGAGAAAGAGAGAGAGAGAAGGAGAGACAGGGAGGGAAGGACAGATGGAGGGATAGAGGGATAGAGAGAGAGACAGCAATAGAAGGAGAGAGAGGGAGTGACAGAGAGACATAGAGAGAGGGAGAGACAGAGAGAGAAGGAGGGAGTGGGAGAGAAACAGAGGCAAAGGCAGTCGGAGAGACAGAGAGAGAGAGAAGCAGAGATGGAAGGAGAGAGAGGGAGTGATAAGGAGGGAAAGACAGATGGAGGGACAGAGACAGAGAGACAGAGATAGAAGGAGAGAGAGGGAGCGACAGAGAGGGAAAGACAGATGGAGGGAAAGAGAGAGAGACAGAGATAGAAGGAGAGAGATGGTGAGACAGGGAGGGAAGGACAGATGGAGGGATAGAGGGATAGCGAGATAGACAGCAATAGAAGGAGAGAGAGGGAGTGACAGAGAGACAAAGAGAGAGGGAGAGACAGAGAGAGAAACAGAGGCAAAGGCAGTTGGAGAGACAGAGAGAGAGAGAAGCAGAGATGGACGGCGAGAGAGGGAGTGACAAAGAGGGAAAGACAGATGGAAAGACAGAGAGAGAGAGACAGAGAAAGAAGGAGAGAGAGGGAAAGACAGATCGAGGGACAGAGTGAGAGACAGAGAGAGAAGGAGAGAGATGGAGTGACGGAGGGAAGGACAGATGGAGGGATAGAGAGAGAAACAGAGAGAGAAGAACAGAGAGGGAGTGACAGAGGGAATGACAGATGGAGAGACAGAGAGAGAGAGGCAGAGGTGGACGGAGAGAGAGGGAGTGACAGGGAGGGAAAGACAGATGGAGGAACAGAGAGAGAGACAGAGATGGAAGGAGAGAGAGGGAGTGACAGGGAGGTAAAGACAGATGGAAAGACAGAGAGAGAGAGACGGAGGTAGAAGGAGAGAGAGGGAGAGACAGAGAGGGAAAGGCAGATGGAGAGACAGAGAGAGAGAGAGGCAGAGATGGAAGGAGAGAGAGGGAGAGACAGAGAAGGAAAGACAGAAGGAGGGACATAGAGAGAGACAGAGATAGAAGGAGAGATAGAGTGTGTCAGGGAGGGAAAAACAGATGGGGAGACAGAGAGAGAGAGAGAGATAGAAGGAGAGAGAGGGAGAGACAGGGAGGGAAGGACCGACGGAGGGATCGAGAGAGAGAGACAGAGATGGAAGGAGAGAAAGGGAGTGATCGGGAGGGAAAGACAGATGGAGAGACAGAGAGAAAGAGAGAGATAGAAGGAGAGAGAATGGAGAGACAGAGAGGGAAAGACAGATGGAGAGACAAAGTGAGAGACAGAGAGAGAAGGAGAGAGATGGAGTGACAGGGAGGGAAGGACAGATGGAGGGATAGAGAGAGAGACAGAGATAGAAGGAGAGGGAGAGATAGAGGGAAAGACAGATGGAGGGACAGAGAGAGAGACAGAGAGAGAGGGAGAGACAGAGAGAAGGAGAAAGGGAGTGACAGAGAGGCAAAGACAGATGGAGGGACAGAGAGAGAGACAGAGATAGAAGGAGAGAAATGGAGAAACAGAGAGGGAAAGACTGATGGAGGGACAGAGAGAGAGACAGAGAGAAGCAGAGACAGAGATAGAAGAACAGAGACAGAGAGGGAAAGACAAATGGAGGGACAGAGAGAGAGACAGAGAGAGAGAGACAGAGATAGAAGGACAGGGAGGGCAGGACAGATGGGGGGACAGACAGAGAGACAGAGATAGAAGGAGAGAAATGGAGAAACAGACAGGGAAAGACTGATGGAGGGACAGAGAGAGAGACAGAGTGAAGCAGAGACAGAGATAGAAGGACAGAGACAGAGAGGGAAAGACAAATGGAGGAACAGAGAGAGAGACAGAGAGAGAGAGACAGAGATAGAAGGACAGGGAGGGCAGGACAGATGGAGGGACAGACAGAGAGACAGAGATAGAAGGAGAGAAATGGAGAAACAGACAGGGAAAGACTGATGGAGGGACAGAGAGAGAGACAGAGTGAAGCAGATAGAAGGACAGAGACAGAGAGGGAAAGACAAATGGAGGAACAGAGAGAGAGACAGAGAGAGAGAGACAGAGATAGAAGGACAGGGAGGGCAGGACAGATGGAGGGACAGACAGAGAGACAGAGAGAGAGAGACAGAGATAGAAGGAGAGAGAGGGAAGGACAGATGGAGGGACAGAGTGAGGGACAGAGAGAGAAGGAGAGAGATGGAGTGACAGGGAGGGTCGGATAGATGGAGGGATAGAGCGACAGAGACAGAGATAGAAGGAGAGAGAGGGAGAGACAGAAAGGGAAAGGCTGTTGGAGAGACAGAGAGAGCGAGACAGAGGGAGAGGCAGAGACAGAGATAGAAGGAGAGAGAGGGAGTGTCAGGGGGTGGGGAAGGCAGATGAAGAGACAGAGAGAGAGAGACAGAGAGAGAAGGAGAGAGAGGGAGCGACAAGGAGGGAAAGACAGATGGAGAGACAGAGATCGAGACAAAGAGAGAAGGAGAGAGATGGAGTGACAGGGAGGGAAGGATAGATGGAGGGATAGAACGAGAGAGAGAGATAGAAGGAGAGAGAGGGAGTGACAGGGAGGGAAAGACAGATGGAGGGACAGAGTGAGAGACAGAGAGAGAAGGAGAGAGATGGAGTGACAGGGAGGGAAGGACAGATGGAGGGATAGAGAGAGAGTGGCAGAGATAGAAGGAGAGAGAGGGAGTGATCCGGGGGAGACTGATGGAGAGATGGAGAGAGAGAGAGAGAAAGAGAGAGAAGGAAAGAGTGGGAGCGACATAGATCGAAAGAGAGATGGAGAGACAGAGATGGACGGAGAGAGAGCGAGTGACAGGGAGGGAAAGACAGATGGAGAGACAGAGAGAGATAGGAGAGAGAGGGAAAGACAGATGGAGATTCAGAGATAGAAGGAGAGAGAGGGAGTGACAGAGAGGGAAAGACAGATGGAGGGACAGAGGGAGACAGAGAAAGAAGGAGAGAGTGGGACAGAGAGGGAGGGTTAAAGAAAGAAGGAAAAATGTTTGTAACCATTGCTATCCTGGGAGTGAGGGAGGAAGGGAGAGATGGTGTCATAGAGACACAGACAGAGTTATGGACAGAGGCAGAGAAAGAGAGGGAGAGAGAGAGAGATAGAATTAGAGAGAGACGGTGACAGGGAGGGAATGACAGATGGAGGGACAGAGAGAGAGAAGGAGAGAGAGGGAGAGACAGAGAGAAGGAGAAAGGGAGTGACAGCGAGGGAAAGACAGATGGAGGGACAGTGAGAGAGACAGAGATACAGAGTGAGGGAAAGGCAGAGATGGTGTGAGAGAGACACAGTAGAGTCATGGACAGAGGCACAGAGAGAGAGAGAGTAACAGAGAGAGAGACAGACAGACTGAAAGAGAGAAAGAGAGAGATAGAGACACAGAGAGAGAAACAGAGAGAGAGGGAGCGGCAGTGAGAGAGAGAGAGACAGAGACAATGATAGCGAAAGACAACGAGAGCGAGAGATGGGGAGAGAGAGATAGAGGGGGGAGAGAGAGATAGAGGGGGTAAAGAGAGATAGAGGGGGTAAAGAGAGATAGACGTGGAGAGAGAGAGAGAGGGAGAGAGAGAGAGAGGGAGAGAGAGGGAGTGTGAGGGGGAGAGGGAGATAGAGGGGTGAGACAGATAGAGGGGGGAGAGTGAGATAGAGGGGAGAGAGTGAGATAGAGGGGGGAGAATGAGATAGAGGGGGGAGAATGAGATAGAGGGGGAGAGTGAGATAGAGGGGGTGTGTGAGATAGAGGGGGTGTGTGAGATAGAGGGGGTGTGTGAGATAGAGGGGGTGTGTGAGATAGAGGGGAAGAGGGAGATAGAGGGGAAGAGGGAGATAGAGGGGGTGTGTGAGATAGAGGGGGTGTGTGAGATAGAGGGGGTGTGTGAGATAGAGGGGGAGAGTGAGAGAGGGGAAGAGTGAGAGAGGGGAAGAGTGAGATCGAGGGGAAGAGTGAGATCGAGGGGATGTGTGAGCGGAATTGAAGGTATTTACACAACACCACATGAAGTAGTTTACCAATGTCTGACAAACTTCAAAGACTTCAAACACATGGAAGAAGAGGCGAAGGGAACAATATACAAAACCTCAGTCAGTCAGACAACAGCAGTCGGAAAATGAATCTCTTTTTATGGGTTTTAATTTGAAGGCCTGAGCTGATGATTGAAAAAGCAGGAGTTCAAATCCCACACAGGGCTGTTGTGAATTTGAATTCTATTTTTTCTTTAAAAATCATAAATCTGGAGTTAAAAATCCTCTTGGTTGGAATGATTCACTCCTGTCTACTAGTGCAAAGCCCGTGTGTGTCTCAGTTTTGCTGTATTTATTAATGATTTAAGATGATGGGGTAGAATGCAACATACCCAAGTTTACCAATGACACAAAAATAGGCAGCATTGTAAGCAGTGTAGCTGGAAGCATCAAATTACAAAGAGATATTAATATCTTAAATAAATGGGCAAAACTGTGGCAGTTAGATTTCAATGTCAGCAAAAAAAGACCAGAACAGAGTACTTTATAAATGGTGTAAAGCTAGAAACACTGGAGGTTGAAAGAGACTTTGAGGGGTCCATGTCCATTTGTGTGCAGTGTAGATTTACTAGAATGATAACTGGACTCCAAGGGTTAAATTACGAGGTGATATTGCACAAACTAGGGATTTATTGCCTGGAATTTAGGAGGATCAAGGTGATTTGTTCAAAGATGTTGAGATATTAAGGGGAACTGATGGGGTAGTTTGAGAGAAACTATTTCGGCAGCTTGGGAACATAGGAACAGGAGTAGGCCATTCAGCCCATCGAGCCTGCTCTGCCATTCAATACGATCATGGCTGATCATCCACTTCAATGCCTTTTTCCCAGACTGAGCTTCCACAGCCCACTGGAGTAGAGAATTCCAAAGATTCACAACCCTCTGAGCAAAGACATTTCTCCCCATCTCTGACCTCAGTGGCTTCCCCCTTATTTTGAAATTGTGTCCCCTGGTTCTAGACTCCCGAACCAAAGGAGACATCTTACCTGCATCTAACCTGTCTATCCCTTTAAGTATTTAGTATGTTTCAATAAGATCACCTCTCATTCTTCTAAACTCCAATGAGTATAGGCCCAACCTGTTCAACCATTCCTCATAAGACAACCCCTTCATCCCAGGAATCAGCCGAGTGAACCTTCTCTGAACTGGTTCCAATGCATCCAGGCCTGACCATTTATCCACTTTCAAAGTTGCCAAACACCTTAATATTTCCCTCTCACTCTGTTTATCCCATCCAATATTTCACACTCCTCCTCTTTAACTACAATATCTGCATCGTTCCCCCTCTTTTATAAAGAGGGAGACAAAGTATTCATTAAGAACCATGCCCACATCTCCCACCTCCACACACACATTCCCTTTTTGGTCCCTAATACTCTATCCTTATTTATCCTCTTGCTCTTCATGTATTTATAAAACATCTTTGTGATTTCTTTGCTTTTAATGGTAATATTATTTTCCGGCCATTTCTTTGCTCTCCTAATTTGCTTTTTCATTTCACCCTTGTACTTTCTACACTCCTCTCAGCTTTGTGTTGTATTGAGCTCTCGGTATCTGACATCAGCTTCCCTCTTGTGCCTTATCGTACCCTGTTTGATCCTTGACATCCAAGGGGCTCTAGATTTGGGAGTCCCACCCTGTTTGTCTTTGTGTGAACATATTTGATATCAACCCTCAGTAACTCTCACTGCTCTGACACTGATTGACCTTCAAGTAGCTGTTTCCAGTCCACTTTGCTAAAATCCCCCATCCCTGGATCCACCATCCCCTCTGCTCCCTACAAAGGACTCTCACATCCTTCCTAAAGTGTGGTCACCAGAATTGGATGCACTGTTCTGGTCGTGGCCTAACCAGAGGTTTATAAACATACAGCATAACCTTCATGCTTTTGTACTCAAAATCTCTATTTATGAAGCCCAAGATCCCATATGCTTTGCTGACTACTTTCTCAATATGTCCTGCCACCTTCAAAGATGTATGTACATGTATCCCCAGGTCTCTCTGTCCCTGCACACTCCCTAGAACTGGGCCATTATGTCTGTATTCCCTCTCCCTATCCCTTCTGCCCATCTCACATTTCCCTGTATTAAATTCCTTCTGCCACTTGTCTGCCCATTCTGCTCACCTATCGATGTCCTGTTGTAGTCGATTGATGTCATCAACACTGTTTGCATCTCCTCCAAGTTTGTTATCTCCCCCTCTATCTCCCTCTTCACCTCTATCTCCCTCTTCACCTCTATCTCCCTCTTCACCTCTATCTCCCTCAACCCCCTCTATCTCCCTCAACCCCCTCTATCTCCCTCAACCCCCTCTATCTCCCTCAACCCCCTCTATCTCCCTCTCCCCCTCTATCTCCCTCTCCCCACTCTATCTCCCTCTCCCCACTCTATCTCCCTCTCCCCCCTCTATCTCCCTCTCCCCCCTCTATCTCCCTCTCCCCCCTCTATCTCTCTCTCAACCTCTATCTCCCTCTCCCCACTCTATCTCCCTATCCCCCCTCTATCTCTCTCTCCGAGCTCTATCTCTCTCTCCCCCCTCTATCTCTCTCTAACCCCTCTATCTCTCTCTAACCCCTCTATCTCTCTCTCCCCCGTCTATCTCTCTCTCCCCCGTCCAGCTCTCTCTCCCCCCTCCAGCTCTCTCTCCCCCCTCCAGCTCTCTCTCCCCACCTCTCTCTCTCTCTCCCCCCTCTATCTCTCTCTCCCACCATTATCTCTCTCTCCCCCCTCCAGCTCTCTCTCCCCCCTCCAGCTCTCTCTCCCCACCTCTCTCTCTCTCTCCCCCCTCTATCTCTCTCTCCCACCATTATCTCTCTCTCTCCCCCTCTATCTCTCTTCCCCCTCTCTGTCCCTCCATCTGTCCTTCCCTCCCTGTCACTCCATCTCTCTCCTGCTCTCTCTGTCTCTCACTTTGTCCCTCCATCTGTCTTTCCCTCCCTAACTCTCCCTCTCTCCCTTTCTATCTCTGTCTCTGCCACTCCCTCTGTCCCTCCATCTGTCTTTCCCTCTCTGTCTCTCCCTCTCTCTCCTTCTATCTCTCTCTCTCTCTGTCTCTCCAACTGCCTTTCCCTCTCTGGTTGACTAACAGGAAGCAGAGAGTGGGGATAAATGAGTGCTATTCTGGCTGGCAATCAGTCACTAGTGGTGTGCCTCAGGGATCGGTGTTGGGACCGCAATTATTTACAATTTATATCGATGATTTGGAGTTGGGGACCACGTGTAGGGTGTTAAAGTTTGCAGATGACACTAAGATGAGTGGCAGAGCAAAGTGTGCAGATGACTGTGAAACTTTGCAGAGGAACATAGATACATTGAGTGAGTGGGCAAAGGTCTGGCAGATGGAATACAATGTTAATAAATGTGAAGTTATTCATTTCGGTAGGAGTAACAGTAAAAAGGATTATTACTTGAATGGTAAAAAGTTGCAGCATGCTGCTATGCAGAGGGACCTGGGTGTCCTTGTGCATGAATTGCAAAAGGTTGGTCTGCAGGTACAGCAAGTAATTAGGAAGGCAAATGGAATTTTGTCCTTCATTGCTAAAGGGATTGAGTTTAAAAGCAGAGAGGTTATGTTGCAGCTGTATAAGGTACTGGTGAGGCCGCACCTGGAGTACTGTGTGCAGTTTTGGTCTCCTTACTTGAGAAAGGATGTACTGGCACTGGAGAGGGTGCAGAGGAGGTTCACTCGGTTGATTCCAGAGTTGAGGGGGTTGGTTTATGAGGAGAGACTGAGTAGATTGGGATTATATTCATTGGAATTCAGAAGAATGAGGGGGGATTTATAGAAACTGAAATTGAAATATTATAGAAATTGAAATATTCTTCTGTCACTCTCTGTCCCTTGGGCAGTCTGTTTGTGTGTGTGTCTGTGCATGTCGGTCTCTGTGTGTCTGTGCATGTCGGTCTGTGTGTCTGTGTGTCTGTGCATGTCGGTCTCTGTGTCTGTGTGTCTGTGCATGTCGGTCTGTGTGTGTGGTTCTCTGTGTGCATGTGTGGTTCTCTGTGTGTGTGGTTCTCTGTGTGCATGTGTGTTTCTCTGTGTGTGGGTGTGTGTCTGGCTGTCTGTGTCTATGCCTGTTTCTCTCTCCTCTCTCAGAACCTCAGTAAAACTCCACATACATCAATTTGCTATTTTAATTTGGCTGCTTTTGGTGATACCACAACTGCAGAGGGTGCACTTCCTTCTGCAGGCTGGTAGGAAACCCATATCCCGCTCTTTAACGGCATATTCTGTCTGCTTTGTATACTAAATTGATTAATCCCTAATAATTGATCAAATCTGACATTGATTACTGTTTGAAAGTCTCCGGGTTTACTTT